>NC_085011.1:19661849-19891849 GCF_963854185.1 Sardina pilchardus | reverse complement strand
ACTCTGGAGTGGAAAGACTCATGTCTGCTGCCCAGGGGTGGCATACAAACATGGCCGTGTTCGCCGAGTCATATGTACACAAGTAATTGCATCCCGATGTTGCGTGCCACGCTTTTTTAATGAGGATGATCGGTTGGGACATACTGACTGTACCTAATGCCACTTCTCAACCTCCTGGGGACCGTCTGGTGTTTTACGGGGTTTCAGTCCATCCTATTTATGTGGTACACACACAAGTGTGTTCTTTCCTTTTTCTCCCCTTTTGTTCAAAACCTCAACAACACCCAGGCTACTGGAGAGGCTCAACGTGAGGTTACAGGACTGTGAAATATGAAATCCCTTGGCTGTCCATTAGAATTACACACTAAAAATGAAAAATGCTGTTTTCGTTAGTGCATCATCGAGAATGCTAACCGTTCCCAACAATGTTCAAGGTTTGCCATTCAAAATTCATTCCTGAGTGGTTCAAGCATAATTGAGTGGTTACCCCAGCATGAGTTCAGTGTGTGTGTGTGTGTGTGTGTGTGTGTGAGAGAGAGAGCACGCGTGTTGGGACACTGAGCAAATGGGAGTGAGAGACAGAGAATGTTTTGGAGAGAAAAACGTGCAACCAAAGAATCTCTTGGTGACGAGAATATTCATTTCACGTTCCTGGAAGTCCGCTTCTAAGTGTTTTATATAATACCCACCAAAAAAGGTGCGCCCTGCATAAAGCAGTTGGAAACGTCTGTTATATGGGAAAAGCCTGTTTATGGGTTTCACAATCGGTGACTTCCATTTCAATTGAGTCAATTAAGGTTCTGTATCCTATCCTGACAGAGGCACTTCAGACAGTTCTGTTGCTGCAGTGCACCAGCACAACGACAGAGAGAGGGAGAAGGAGGGAGAGAGAGAGAGAGAGTGATAGAGAGAGATAGAAAGAAAAGTAGAGAGAAAGAGAGTCCAGAGTGTTTACCATCTCAAGACGGCCCTGCCTGCAGCCCTGTTTCCATCATGCTGTCTCACAGTTATGCGTCCACTGCCATTTTCCACAACTTCACTTCTCTCTCTAAAAAAGGGGGCTTTTCCAGTTTCATCCCCACACACACACACACACACACGCACACACACACACACACACACACACACACACTTTAACTCTTCACTCTGGTCTGAGTCTGGGCCTGTTTCATTTGAAATAGGCCATGGAGGGGGACCCTTTCTCCCAAACCAGCCACAGCTCTGTTCCCTCCGCTCCGCTCCGCTCTGTTCCGTTCGTCTCTCTGCCTCATTCCTGCCGTTACCATAATCACTTTAAATTAGTGCACCAATTACCCTTAACAACTGTGTACAAGTCTGCCTGTGACAAACATCACTCCAGCCAACAAGGAAGAAAGACTTTGGTGTATGTGATTATGCGTGTTTGTGTATGTGTGCGTTTCTGTGTGTGTGTGTGTGTGTGTGTGTGTGTGTGTGTGTGTGTGTGTGTGTGTGTGTGTGTGTGTGTGTGTGTGTGTGTGTGTGTGTGCGCGCGTGTGTGCGCGTGTGTGTGTGTGTGTGTGTGTGTGTGTGTGTGTGTTTTGGCTTTACCCAGTTTCCCACTCTTCCTGGATCTCCCGTATTTCCTTGGAAACCTCTGTGTCCCTATGGATGTACAGATGAGATAAACAGCGTGACCACCAGAGCACATGCATGTGAGCGGTTACTGTACGATACTGTCTGCTCTTGTGGGTGTGACTATGAATGCTGTGTGGCTATCATGCGTCTGCTTGTTTTTCATCCTGCCTTAGTGTGAGTGTGTGATTGAGCATATGCGTGTCAAGTCTTCTTATACGAGCATTTGTGTACTCGTCGACTATATGAGATTGTTTTTTGAATGAGCATGCATGTGTGTGAGTGTGTGTGTGTGTGTAAGAGAGAGAGAAGAGAGAAGAGAGAAAGAGAAGACAGAAAGAGAGAGAGAGAGTGTGTGTAAGAATGTGAGTGTGTATAATGGTAGTAATAGTGAAGAATGCCCTACTCAGGCATGGTGAGGATGTTACCTTTGGACCTGGTTTCCCCTGAACACCTGGTTGTCCATGAACACACTTGCATGTGGCCCTGCCTGCGGTCAGGCCAATCTCTGCATACCCACCACACTAGGAGAAGAGTTGAAGGTACAGAGGTCAGTCTATGTAACATAACACACGCATGCTATACCACATCATAATATTCACTTTAATTCACATTTGATACTATTTCCATTATTTCCATTATTCCACTGTTCTGTGTGATTTCTGGCAGATAACAGACAGAGAGCTGGACAAACAGATCCAACTGGATTAGTACAGTCATCCTGGCGGTCATTCAGACCACACTGGCTACATGTTCTTCTGGCGCTCAACGGTCACTATGGCAGACTGAGCCCAGCAGGGGCTGTCCACTGCTCACCACACTGGAGAGCTCGCAGCAGCCCTCGGAGTAGGCCTCGTCCGCGTCACACGACACCTGCATCTTCTGAACGTCCACCTGTGGTCAGATAGAACACTGTGAGCTGGACCACAGTCGTGCTACCTCGTAGGGTTTAAACACCTTCATACGAATGTATCATAGACAATGGCAGAGGTGGAAAAGTCCAGCTTCAGAAACTAAAAATCCAACCATGCATTGGTTCTTCCTGAGCCGTAACACAGATGATCTCACTAATTAAGTGCTCTACCTAGCTGGTTTAAATGAATGGTTGGCAAAGATATGTGGTAGGACAGTCTAGGACTTTCACTCTCTGAAGCTGGACTTTTCCACCTCTGGACAATGCTTCTTATCCATATGCCCAATGTGCTGTCTCACTTTCCCATACTTACTTGGACTTTGCGGTCCCTGGTGCGGTCCCTGGCGGCCCTCTTCACGATGGACGTGTACCCCTGACGGATGACGGGCCTCTCCTCGGCGATGGCCTCCGCGCTCACCTCCTCGCAGTCCACCAGCAGCTTGACCTCGCCGCCCTTCACGCTCATGGCCAGCTTGTGCCACTCGCCGTCGAACAGCTTGGCCACGCCGTCGAAGGTGCGTAGCATCTGCCCGCCGCCGCGCGGCCCCGCGTAGAAGAAGTCCAGCGTGCGCGAGTCGCCGTGGAAACGCAGGCCCACCTGCTCGCGGCCCTGCGGGTCGCTCACCTGCCACAGGTTCCAGGAGGAGCGGGCGGCGTCTTTGGTCATCTTGAACGTGGCGATGACGGAGTAGTCGGCGGGCAGGCCGTCGGGGTAGACGTCACTGCAGCCCCGCGGGATTATGGGAGGTGACGAGGTGTCGCATGTCGAGAACATAAAAAGACAGAATGGAGTCAAGCCCCCCTCATTAACTATCACAACCGTATGTCGAGCAGATCTCAGCACAGCCTCGAGTTGCGTAACAAATCTTCAATGACTCCGCGCACTAAGTGAAACCAAACTGCTTGACTGTTTACTGTTATGTTTTTTTTTTTGTTTTCAGCAGATCCTATTTGTGGATCAGAGGTCCTGTGTAGTTCCTTGCCCGTTTTTATGTGGAAATAAAAGCCCTTCCAGTTCAAACAAAAAGAGGCGCTCGCAAGAACAATATGCAACGTTGCTCAATCTAGCCCCTTCATTGTTTCCCATGTGTTGTTGCCCATCACAATTCTCCCCACAATTTGTCGTTGATTTATGACGGTGTGGTTCCCCCTGCTCCGTACACAAACACTGCCTCGTTGTCAGGCAGGGGGAGTTCAGTGAGGACAGCCTGGTTGGCCGAGGTACAAAAAGGAAAGACCCAACACATGGATTAACCACTCACAAGCCTCCCGAACAGAGACACACACGGCTACGTGCTCAGGCCACCCTCCAGCAGGAATCCATGCCGAAATTATACACACCCGTATGCCAGCCACTCTCTATGAAAAACATTAAGATGCTAAAGTATTCATGCTAACTTTAGCTTATCACTGTCTTGGTGGTAATAAAGCATTTTTGTTGGTAAAACATCTCGACAGTATGGTTTGATTTCCGTGGTGTGGTTCAGCTTTGTTTTATATGAAGGTACACAGAGCTTCTATTAAGCAGACCCATTCCCAACCTTCATATTAAATCTCTAAACAGCCAAAGGAAAAGAATATGCCCTGTCCAGAAAATGAGATGAAAGCTGTTGTTTAGAGGTGGGCATGATTGTTCTCAGATGAACAGCAGAGGTGGTGGAAAGCCTGAATCCTCTTAACAACACATTAATACGATGAGGGTTTGAGTGGTGAGTTAATTACTCTTCAAATAAGCACATTCGACTCTGAAGAGTCTGTCATCTTTAGTGTGGTCTGTGTAGTCAGTCAGTAGTTCCCTCACGTACTGATCTGTGTGCAGTTCTGTCAGTGACATAAGTCTGCATCTGTCTGTACAGCAGTCTGTGGAAGAACAACGTGCTTGAAGCATTACGCATGCTTAACAGGAGCTATTTTTTGGTGCGCGAGTTTTTTTTAATATATATATATATATATATATATAAATATTTTCTCTATCAGTGTCATCAAGCTGCTAGGGGATGTGGATGCACTTAAGCATGAGGCTGCCAAGCTATCTCTCAGCTCTGTTTCCTCTGGGAGTACAGTCTGGAAATGCTCGACAGGAATGAGTGTATTCCACGGAATTCTTGCACAGCTGACTTGGGTGATGATGACAAAAAGGAAATATTTTGTTTTGTGAAAGCACTCCAGCGCTGATTAGATTACAAGAAGATCATGGAAAACTGAACAGAGGATTATATCGGCCCTAATTGAGGGAGTTGGTATTATATAGCCCATGTCCCTGCTGAGCTGTGCCTCTAGTTAACCTGATGCTGCCTTGAGCAGCTCTTAATGTGGGATACAGGTTGATCCCATAACATTCCATATAGGAAAGACTTTAGTCTCGTTAGCTTCACCCTTACCCAATTAGATTCTAATGGAATGTCTCCAGACCACATTGAAGTGGAGTGAGTGTAAACAGGCTGCGCTAGGCTAAATGCGTTCCGCGCTGGGTTTTGGAGCGACAGGGCCGTGCCATACCTCATGGTCTTCCTGAGGTGGAGGGAGGGGTTGATCCTGTAGGCCACTGCATCTGGTTCGGATCCGTCCACCACCCTCACCCCCGTCGACTCAGACAAGCGGAACTCCTCCACAAGGTCAAAGCCTAAAAATAAACGGTCCAGGTGTTAGTGATCTGGGTGATGATGGCGTTGGCCTGTCTTGCTATCAAACAGTGCTCACACCTAATAGGGGGTGTTAGTCTACAAGGATTATGATAGAGATGTTGTAAACATAGAGATTTTTTTTAAGACTGGGCATCATAAAAGATCCTTAAAGTACAAGTCCAGGTCAAGGTCATTTATTTATATAACACATGTTAAACAATAAATGTTGAGCCAAGTGCTTTGACTATACTGAAGTAAAACAGAGGGGTAGGCCTACTAAATTAAGTGTTGACACCTTAGACAACAATTCTTACTTAATGTAGATCTACAGTACATTAGCTTTTCTGAAGTATTGCAAAAGTATAGCACCTATCATCACACCTTAGATTTTCAGAATGTAATGTGATTCCACATGACAGTTTGGTTAGGAACATATGTAGCCTACACTCTTTCATCTGTACAATAGAACACACTTTGGTATCTCAATGTAAAAATATGGATGGATAGGTGATCGATGAAATCATATCCAATTTATGACGTGTCAGTATACATCCCACAGTGAACATGGCTTTCCATAAGATGTTCCAGTAGTTAGTTCCATACTGCCACCTAGCGGCTATACATATAACTGCATGTTAAACCCATCCATGATCTCCCTATGGCTCCTCAAATGACCTCGGAGTGCCTGCTAGTTCGTCACAATCCTACCTGCTCGAGAAATTCAGATGTGTGTGCTTTGTTTTGAGATGCTAATAGCAGGGATCTTTGGTAATAGGCTACACAGGGATTGTGATCCACTCACTTGGCAAATCCTGGCACGTGATGTATCCAATGAGGACGAGAAGGACCTGAGCCACCAGCATTTTGTCAAAAGCTGGCATTTTCAAAATGTTGACAGTCAGGAATTAAATGTGCCTAGAAGAAACACCATGATTAGGGGTTGAGAAAACAACTTCCAGAAATGTTAGTTTTTTCAGAAATAACTCGTTTAGAAAGGTTTTGGCAATGTAGGCCTATTGCTGTATGGTTATTGAGCACTGCAGTGAAACCATTATGCATTTAGTCTGGAAATTGTGACCAGAGTAAAGGCCTTAAAAAAAGTAACTTTCCTTCTAAAAGGTCATCCATCGCATTGATTATGGCCACGGACCCAATAAACACTAATAACGTTTCCATGGAAAAAATAAAACACCAGCGAGCTTCTGTCAAATGGCAAAGTTATCCAGCAAAAGAGCAAATGTTTGTGACAAATAGGTAAACATAAACTAAATAGAGCTAAATCGATTCCGTGAAGTTTAAAGAATGTGTTCACATGGGACAAATCATTACCACACGACTGAATGACAAAAAAAACACCCAGAATGAAATTGCATAACCATAGCTTTCATAAGAAAATAAATGTTAATAGGCTATAATGTAGGCCTATATTGGATTTACTCATTCACTCACTTACTTACTTGAATTCCACCTATTATATTATTGTCAAATGAACTTTAGCCTACTAAATATAGGCCTACTACACCAAAATGATTTGATCATGTAACATATATCCTGTTCTCATATAGGCTACATGACTGGATGCACCCTGAAACAGTGCAATATAGGAATAGAACAAGTCGAGCAATGCGTTTGTGTTTCAGCTTTCAAAATAATGCATCACGGATCACAGTTGAAAATCAATCTGAAAATGAAACGGTAAGGGAACTGTAAATTAGCCTATTTAACCTTTTGCCTAAGATAATGTGAGTCGGTTTAACATGCAATCAAAGGGGGCACCCGCAAAATTTCCCATGCCTGGCATCTATCCACATTCTGATATTCATATCCATATTTGATACAAGCATGTGCAAAATGTTGCTTATAAATATTGCAAAGCACCAAATTATCACTTACATATTCTTGAGAAGGAGGAATCCAGTGCTGACTGCAGACAGTCCCTTAACAGTTCCCGCAGTGAGGATAGGATATTGCCAATTTTTAAAGTGCCATCCTTAGGCCGAGCATTCAACACCAAGCCTACTGTGTGAAGTGAAGGTAAGTCCCATGGGAACCTAACCCTTGCGCTCCACTCCACCTTCGGGCCCAAGGGATCTGCCCGCTCTCGAGGGTCTTCTTCACCAAAGAAATATGAGAGCTACCAACTTCAAACTGAATATACAAAACCCACGAAATGGAGTGACGTTTAACTGCACCTGCTACTCAAGTGGACCAAGTCTCGTCAGGTTTGGGCGGCAACGTTCCCGTTATTGGGAATTACATCGTTGTTTTTTTGTTTCATTATTTTGTTGTTGTTATTCTTGATGCCACTGTGTTCATGTGCAAATATTGTGCATATAGTCATAAACAATTATTTCAAATATTAGGCTACAGAGGTAGATTATTTCATCCATGCACCAATTCAATGAGAAGCTGTGCTCAGAAAGACTTCATACCAAGGAGGAAATAGTTACATTTTCATAGTCAATGTGAAAGTTGAAGGTTAAACTTTTAAGGCCAAATAGTTTCATATGGAATAGATATGTAGGCCAAGGCCAATTAATTACGTTTCTGTTAATCGTGAGCTAACACGATGCTTTCAGGTTGCTTTTAGCCGCTATGTCTGTATTTCTCCAAGACAGTCGCTTTCTGTTCAGGTATTCTGGGAGATAGATGCAGTATGTCACGGATAAGCTTGAGCTGGGTTATGTAAACATTCCTCCACCCAGAGAGCGTCTCTTCAGGGGTAATTGCCACATAAATGCATACAGCTCCTCTGCGTTGTTCTGGAGTAGTCGTTTGTTTATGCTTCTGAATCTAGATCATAAGACAATTATATCATTATTTTTTAAATACTTAAGACCATTTAGCAGCTGACCATACGGATTTCCTCTAAACATAATAGGCTAGTTTGTATGATGAAAAGCTGATTGTCTCAGTGATTTCACTCAAACGCTTAAACATGTTTAGCTTTTAAATATTGTGTATTAGCAATGAATGAAATGAAATCAAATGTCATGTTAACAAATTGTTATGAAACAGTCCTTATAGAGTTAGGGTACTATCTATTAGTGGTGCTGCGCGCTTCTTAGCGCTGCGCTTGCGCAGTAAAGTACAGTGAATGAAATGACAGTTAGCAGGTAAGAAGGCATTCTTTTTTCCCCTATCCGATTTAATGCAAAGAAAAATGCTGGTAACAATTCTTTGTAAACAAAAGAGTTTTTCGGTATTGTTTGGAGAGGATGTTAATGATCTTTGATTTGGTTCCATATGTGACCATCTCTATCTCTTGGGGATTAAAGTCTCTGACCTCTCTCATCTCTGCTGATTACTTTCCCCCTCATTCCCTGACATGCTGACATTAATCCATAGGGCAGTAAATCCCATCTGTCCCACCATGCCTGCAGTGCTGTGTGCACCTCTCATCACAACCCACAAACCCTCCCCTTTAATGCAAAACGGTCACATACACGATTCCATACACATCCCTTTAAAGAAATACAGCTATCAGATCTGACTTATTTATCGGGATGTGTCTCAAACCTCATACTTCCACCAGCACACTGCATTGAGCACTTACTTGCAATGTGGGGTGCCCACTTTTTGATAGTGAGGAAGGATTATCCCAATATCTGCACTATACTTAAACTCAGTATTTGAACTGTGGAAGTAGGCGGTTTAGTGGTCTCAGAGAAATGCTCGGTGTGGATCTGTACTGTGTGAATGAATGGAAAAGTACAATGGGCAGGTCACCCTCATATATACCACTGTGGCTTTCTCCAAGCAGATTTATTTATTACAAAAACAAGGTTTAAGGGTAATCCTTTCCACTCAGGCAAAATGAACCATACAGTACACCAACATGAATGCACTTATGAATGTCTACTTTTCAGAGTCTCGAGAGACCCCTGTCCAGAGGTTCATGGTGCGCACGCACGCACACACACACACACACGCACACACACACACACACACACGCACACACACACACACACACACGCATACACACTGCGGTAAGTTAATCAAAAGAAAATGTTAACTGCAGGTGCACAGAGTGAGTATGACAAGAGAGTAAAGGCCATAAGTTCAGGGTTACTGCTGTGTTTAGTAGCTTGCACAGTTTGCATTATTATTTTTTTTGTACGTTTTCAGAATGTATTTGCTGTGGTTATGATTTTTTTTGTACATTATATTACGTTTTGCCCTTTATATGTGTATCGGCAGCACTTCATTGCACTTTTAAATAGATGAATAAATAATAGTGTTGCCTTAGCAGAGTACAGTGACGCACTGCCTGTCCCGCGCATGTCAGCTTGAAAAAAAAAATACAGTACATTCAGCATCTCTTTCAGAGCACAACTCGTGTAAAATTGTTAGTTTAACTCACAATGTACAGTTTTTTGTTCATTTTTTGCCCCACCTTTACAGGAAAAGCGTCAATAAAATAATAACAATCAACATAATAATAATAACACAATAATCTGACAGGACATTATTCACATGAAATAAAATACAGTCAAATACACACAAGGCCATTGGCATTCCATTCACGCTCGACATGAAACCACATTCTTTTCTCCCATTGGAATATTTTACATCTTGCTACACTTTTTTTTTAAGTTACTAACTAGTACAGAGTCCTTTTTTAAGTGTCAGTCTACGTGTCTCCAGTCTGTGTGTTGATGCTGAGTGAGTGTGTGGGGAGGTCCTGACTATCTTTTGGAGGTCTTGGCCAGTTTGCTCGTGGTGGGGGTGGACCTCCGTGGTGTGGGGATTTTGGAGGGCTTGCCCCCGTGCGCTCTGGGGGCCGAGCGTGGTGTGGCCTGCCGGCTGCCGGAGTCGGGCACGGACTCGGACGCGTCCGAGCACACTGACTGGATGTCGGAGATGTCGAAGTCCGATGCGTCGCTCCCCCGGCGACTGCTGCCGCGGCTACCGGCTTTACTTCCGGGTCGGCTGAAGCCCTTTTTGGAATCTGAAGACACCACATGAGTTACAAATGTTATAAAAATATATTTACTTACTACAAAGGAGTTATAGACAACGCTACAAAGAAAATTACACGTCACAGAGAAATTATTAGAGATTATATTTCCAAGTAAATCACATAGTACACAGTAAGCACTATTCTCACATTCTCAAGTCATGTGAGTCATGTGAATAAGAGCAGTGTCAGTGGATTGTGTTTTAAGGGTCACTGAGTACACTCACCAAATCCCTGACCCCTTGCTTTCAGTACTGCAGCAGATATCAGGGTGCCTTCCTCTGCGGACTGGAAGCCCTTTCCTGAAAGGTACCCTGGGAGTCGGAGTTTACTGCCCTGGATGGGAGTACCCTGTAGACGTGATAAGTACATGTATGAACAAAGAGCATTTCTGAGAGCACACACAAACTCAAAACATACAAGTGAGTATGTGTTGAGAACCTTCATATATGCTTTATTACAAAGACTTCCACCGGGTGCAAAGATTCAGGAAGAATGCCAAAAGGAGCTGGTAATATATGACTATATAATATAGCTTGATGTTTATTATAGCATGTTAATTGTGAGTGGAAAAGTTATTTTTATATCATATAGTGACGTGCAATCATTGATAACCATGATTAGTTAAAAACCCAGAGTCCTGAGAGCAGACGTGATTGAACAAGATAAAATATTTGTTAGTGAAAGGACATATTAGGAAAGGAAGGAGAGCTGGCTGTAATCACTGGCTAGTTGTTTAAAAGTCGACTGGAACATTGAAAGAGAGCAGTATGGCTTAGAGTTGTTCGTTTTCCACAAAGATACTGTCTCACACACACACACACACACACACACACACACAAACATAAACAAACCGTGTGGTTAGTGTGTGGTATTCTGAGGCTCAATACCCAACTGAAATCAGTCTAGGACTGCACAGTCTAGGACTGCATTGTGTGCGCAGCAATCTTCTGTATGTACAGTATGAAGTATACACAGTAACATCAACAGTGACGACCGCTGACAGGGCATGCAAGAGTGAAGCTGATTTCAGTTGGAGAGCGTTCAGCTGGTTAGTTTGGCGTTGCTAAATCAGGCTTTTCTCCACGCTTGCTTATGCACTATACCTCTGAGGACGACCCCTGGCTTTCAAAGGAGTCGGATGATTTAAGAGGGGAGGGTTTGCTGTTTGTCAGCCAGGGTTTATCATAATTGCGGGTTATGTGTTGGGTCTGTGAGGAACAATGGAAAATCAAAAGAAGACACAGGCATGGACAGATCAAAGATACTAGGGGAGAGGAGGGGGGCTGGGGGACACAGAAACACAAATCATAAACTGAAGTAACGCTACTTGAGGAACAACAAGAACAGGTAAAAGAAATGACAAAATGACAAAAAAACACACACAACTACAGAAATGGCACAAATAAAAAAGAATGTTTCATGTCATGATGTACTTGTTTGGAATGTGCAGAGAAGACCGTACCAGAGAGAGTAGCCTGCGTAACAAACACGCCAGCGGTCACTCACCTTAGGGGTACTGCTCTGCGGTGGTTGGTTGTGCTGTGCAGGACAGCTGTGGCTGGAGTTTGACCTGTTAGGGGACGCGGCCCTGGACGACGGCCGCGACCTCCGACCCCTGTAGCGGAAGCTGGCCATCATCTGAGTGGTGCCCTCTGGGAGGATGAACTTCTCCCGAAGCTCCACATTCGTCCTGCCTTTCGCTACGGGACGAGATGCAGAACAATGAGCCCAGTGCAGGACAAGAACGGAGGGAAATCAAATGAAATATTTTGGGAAATATATAAGGAATTCATTTCCAGTGATTGAGAAATGAAATCAATGCAGGTACCAATGAACCGATGAAATCAAGTCAAACACAGTGATGGGTGTTGTGGTAATGTTTGGTGCTCATGAATAACATGCAGATGGCTCACAGAACTGGTGCACAGTTGGCTTAAAAATGCACACGACAAACCAGCAAATAAATATAATTCATTCACAGAATGAATCACAAGATTGGCAAAAATCACTTTTACTACATCATGGTGGAAACTACGAACACTGATGCCACTGCAAGCTAAATGCAATTAAACATTGTAATGCAATTTGACTGCTTGGGAACATTAATTTTGACAGAGGTTTGGCATTATGATGCAATATAAAAACATGATTGACACTGGGGAAATGGATTGTTAATTCTGCTCCTATCCACCCACTTCACCACAAGTCTTGTGTCTGTGCCTGTCCCAAGTGTATCTGTTTAAAGCTAGTGTCGTTATCAAGCTGTCCAAGATGTGTTGAGCTCAGCTTCACCAAGGGGGGTGCAGAAGAGGTAGGTGAGGATAAAGGAAAACTTCAGCAATTTTTCACATAGATCTCTGTTTCTCTAGAAGCTAGAGCGGTGCTGCCTATAGCTGTTGGCGGCAGCAACTTGAGCTTGGGAACATATCTTAGATTATCGTTTTTTTTCCCTACCAACAAAACCTGGAGAAACAGACATCTATGTGAGTCCTCCTTTAAGCCCATACAGATGAAAGATACTGAGGGTGTCTCGAGTGTAGTTATGTAGTTCTGCTTTCTACCCACCCTAACTAATGATATCTGCATATCTGAAGAGATTGTCAAGCAACACTTCACTGCACCGTAAGAGTAACAAAGAGGCACTCTAGCTCCATGGTGTAAGAACCAGAGAGACCACGGCCTGCAGCACATAGAGAGGTAAGCTGGCTGGAGAAAAGCGAAGAGAAAACAGCATGCCAACGAAAAGAAAAACAGATCAGACACACTGAGAGTGAGAATGCCAGCGTGACAGGAGGGGGGGTGATATCTTTAGGTTAGGATGGTACCGTTCAGCATGGACACTCCAGTGCATGTCCACCACACACACACGCACACACACGCGCACACACACGCATACACACATGTGCACGCGCAAGCACACGGAGATGCAGACTCACACATACCACTGGGATGGACCAAGGAGAGAAATTGTGAGAGGTGCCAACCTATAGGAGACTGAGTAATTGACGAGTTTGATTCCGAGCGCAACATTTTACTCCCGTGGTGATGAACTAGAAGAAACGACAGAGGGGGGGGGTCAGGTGACAGAGGAAGCAGGAGGAAATGTTTAGCAGGAGACAGCGCAGAAAAAACAAAGAAGAGACACACACACATACAGACACACACACAAATAAGAGCTGTCCAGGGCAGTACAGGGATACGAGCACTCAGAAACGGCCAACAGAGAGCACAGAGAAGAACATTATGCAACACTTCATGACAGGAGAATCAGAGACAGAACCAGACATTCATCTAATGTGAGGTTTCAGTTGCATATCTATTGCATCTGACTACAGGCTGTACGTTCTAATACAGTACATCTAGCAAGAAAAGAAAGTAAGGGAAAGAAAAAAAGTCATGTTTACAGTGAAGCAGTATAAGAAGAACAGACCGACGGCAAAAATTGAGAGAGGGAATAGACACGTTTGTCGACCGAGTTTGTACCTCGACACGGGTCGTTCTTGACCAGGAACTCGTCCAGCGCCATCCAGCCGCCTCCCACCCGGACCATGACAGTGCTGCGGAGGATTCGGACCAGTCGGAGCTGCTGGGAATCTCCAAACTGAGTGGAGGAGGGAGGGGGGGAGAGAGAGACCATGAGGATTCCAGGGGGTAAGACAGAACATCAGAATCAAAACAGCACCCAGCCCAAAGCCAAAAACTGAGACCGGAGAAACCAGAATTCTTAGAAACTGCAAGTATTACTATTAGACTAGAACTATATATACAGTATTAGACTATAACTAATATAGTTATAAATAACTTATTTAAATAAGGTTTTGTGTTTTGACGATTTTAACCAGATTCAGTGAGGAGACTTCAGTGTCTGTTGCCTGTATTATGCTTAAATCTGGATATTGGATGCATATCTTGAGTGTTCTGGTTCTGGTTTCTCTTTCCTGGTACTCAGCTAAGACCACTGACTAAGGCAGAGCAACAACGCATTCAGCGAATGCTTCATTCCCATGAACACAAGCAAAAGTGAATGGTCAATCCAACTGGTTGAACCACGTGATGTGAGCAAGTGTTTTCATTTGAGTTTAAGTGCCCAGCAAAAGTGATTTCACTGAATTGCTCTGATTAAGCTTGTGATCAATCAGTTGTGAGAGGTAATCAAAAACATCTGTTCAAGATTTTTTGGCTTCCTCATTGCAACTTATAATTAGACAGTGTCAAACCACTAGGGTGTGCTACAACATAGCCTGGCCCATCGCAGAGCCAGACTGTAGGCTCCCACTCCACAGAATGGCAGTAATAAAGCTGGTGCTGTACTAATGGTGTGAGACTGTATGGCTTGCCAGTTGGATATGGCCACGTGGCACTACGGTCACGAAACAACACGTAAGGCCTCATGCTCACTGTAATAATAATAATAAAGAACAAAACAGGGGTCAATAAGAAACCAACAGAAAGAAAAAGCAGACGCACACATATAATATGCCGCAAACCAACCAACAACAAGAACCAAGAACACAGTCGCACTCCTCTAGAACTACAGTCAAAGTGCACGCCACCAGATTTACAGAAGGATGTGTAGACACTGATGCAAACCAATGCAGCTAAAGCTCATTTGCACACACTAGGGGCAGGGAGGGGTCATGAGGGGGGGGGGGGGGGGGGGCACGTGGGGTGGGGAATGATTGGTATCCACTCTCGAGCCAACCACACGGTAACACTCAAGATGACCAGAAGGCTGAGAGCCCTCTGAATAGACTATATCTTTTTTTTTTTTTTTTTTTTTTTTTAAGTGTAGTTCCATCCATTCAAACATAGCTCTGAATGATATCCCATATAATGATTCAATGCCACTGGTGAATTTGGTGATCAGGTACAATTAAAAAACAGACATGATTTTTGAAGAATGATCAGGATAAAAAAAGTGACAACAAATGGCTTAAGAATGACCATTTACCAGGATACAGCTTTCCAACACTGCAACGTGTAGTTGGGAGTTTAGATTTTGATAGTCCCTGTTTGTTAAAGTCTCATCGGCGGAATAGGTGTCATGTAAGCATTGAACCAGACCAAACTGTTAAAAGAAGTGTTTCAGTTGATGTGTAATAGCAAGCTGAGCACAGACTCACGCACATGACAAAAGAAGCTTGAGTTAGAAAAGAAATAATAAAGAAAGGAAGTAAAAAATAAAAAAAACTTAAAAAACACTTTTTAAGCATGGATTTCGTAACAAACTCAGTCAGGCATGAGCAAATTGTACATTTTTTCTAGACAAAAAAAATGAGAATCAGAAATCATCTCACAGCCCATGAGATCATGTGACTTAATGACACCTGAAATGTGACTCATACGTTTCAATTCAAGCCAGACACAAAATAAACCAATAAATAAAATGAAAATAAATAAAAAGCTCATCCCACTGCCACAGCCAACCAAAACCAACTGAAAGGAATAAGAAGATAAACACATTCAACAGAAACCTTTAGCCGAGTTTAAGCGAGGGGGGTAACTGAGAAAGGCGATGGGATTGGGGGTGCACAAGCCGTAGTTAAATCATTCCAAGAGAAGTTAGGGAACGTAATAATAAAGGGGGGAACGTAAATCAACACGATGTGCACAGAAGCTGAGCACACACCACTATATATGGAACTGTTATCATTAGGGAGGGGAAACGTAAAGGAACTCAAAAGCAGATATGCCATTCCTGCACTAATGCTGTGTTGCTGTATATCTCCTCCTGATCAACTCCCTTCTACTGCATGTAACTAAAGTGTTCACGACTGTTATCTAACCACATTCCCCAGAATTCAATATAATATACTAGGGTGACATAAAGGGGTTTGGACACAAGGGACATATTATCTTCCTTCTGTTCAAACCCCTTTATGTTGCAGCCACATAGGGGCCCTGTTAGCCTATAGCACATACAGTAAGTGCGGTAAAACTGGGGGAAAATGCCAGAATAATGACTAATGTGGCTGCATTCACAATGAACACTTTCTCCACTACATGAAAGAGAAGACTGTGGCCTGGAGGGGGTGACACAGTCATCCATAACACATTCCCCCACCATCGTCTCTCTGCCCTGCCCTGAGCTCTTTCCCACACCGTTCAGACTGAGGCTGCTCTTTCCAGCACGGCGTGTACAGGGTTAGAACTCTAGTCCCCTGACTGACTCAGCCTGTCCCAGTGTCACTACGGATCTTTCCACCAGCCAATCCGCTTCTGAGCTCGAGATCAGGGTTAACTATTAGCGGATCTGAAAAACGGGATTAAGTTAAAAGGCACAAACAGAAAGACACAGGGAGCAGCGTTGTACCAGAGAGAGTGTGTATATACCTGATTTCCAAGGTAGAACTGATGAAGGAGGGAACAAAGAAATAAAAAAAAGATAAAAATTAGTCATCTGTTACAATACGCACTCAAGGCAGCACTTGACATTTCAATTTATGTACAATAGGCCTGGAGAACAACAAACATGTAAACATGTTTAAACAATTATATGTTCGCAGTGAATTCAATAAAGCTATTTATCATGATCACTAAATCCAATTGCATGGCAACAACATTAAAGAGCTCAATGGCTTGTTTGGAGGTCACCACATGTTGTATTGTTTCTGTTCACGTTCCTCTGGAACTACTGATACCAGTGAGAATGGCCTCTAGGATGAACCCAAAACAGCGTCATAAAAGAATAAATGTACTTTGTATCGCTATAAAGGTCTAATGCCAGAATTGAATGGCAAATAACTCGGTTAAAGTTCATGTATTTCATTTTTTCAGAGGCTATACAAGGTCGTCTTCTGATAAATCCCCCATATCCTATTTCTAAAAGGATGAACAAAAAAAAAAAAAAACAAAGCCCACATTCAGTTGTGCTGAAGTCACTGTTTTGGCAGCCTTTCCGTGTGGGGGCATACAGGTCCTGCTTCGTGAGATGGTTAACAGGGGTCAGTGGAAAAGTGCCAATTTTCCACACTTAGGGTTTTGCCTTCCCGCTTTCACTAAAAAACAACCCCCTTTTCATCACCGTACGAGTCAGCGTGAGACACGGCATGGCGTATTTGTGCTAGCCGCCCCCTGACACCCTGAATGAGGCAGGCGCCACATCCACCCCCACATTAATATGGCACTTCTCTTTGTAAAAAAAAAAAACGTGAAAAAAAAGAGCTGCGAGTTCTCATTTTGCGCTTTGCTGTTTGGCACTGACTTGTCTCTATTCTGGTAAACTCAGGTTGCAGAGGTTGAAAGCATTGTTGCTACGAGATCAAAACATATCTGAAACGCAAACCATGAGGTCATGACAGGTGTTTAGCAAGACACGTACCCGGTACTTGTTTGCTCCGATTTGTTCCACTTGGAATCGTTTAGGGCATTTACATTTCGCCACTTGACGAGTCACCTGCGCAAATTGAAGAGCAGAAACCACAGTGAAAAACAGATTCACTTGAAACGGGTAATGACGAGTCACTCTGTGTTGCCACTTGGCTGTGAGGGAAACCAGAACGTACTTCGTCTTCTATTTTGTCTGCGTCTGTGAGGGGTTTGTAGGCATCTTTGTTTGGATGAAGGGCGGCCACAAACTCATAATAGTCGATGTAGCCATCGCCGTCCCGGTCGAAGATGTCAGCTACGGCGCTCATCTCCAAGCGACTGGTTGGAAATTCTGAAAGATTTGGAAAGCAGTATTAGTCATTCAGTGGCTTTAGGAAAAACCTACTTGTTTGATTAACCTCTGCTGGCAAAAACCCTTAGCAAGGGATTTTCAAACTGAAAGCTGCTGTGTTGGAACCATTTTTACAGAGAGGGTCAGGAAGTTCATCATCATCATCATCATCTGCGTGCAGTGAGGCGTCACAGACTTACTGGAGGAGAGGATGCCTTCGATGAACTCCTGCCGGGTGACTTTGCCGTCCTGGTCTTTGTCGATGCGTCGGAAGAAATCCATCACCCGCGACTTCTTGTGGTTCATCCACCTCATGTAGCGTTTCCGCCACACGTCAAAGTCAAAGTTGGCAAACTCCTTCAGCTGAATGGAAAGCAGGAGAGAGACAGTCAGCTTTACAGAGCACACATCACTAAGGCCTTAGTCATGACTACTCACCCCTTACACACGGTTAGCCACCATAATAAGAACTTTAGAACTTGACAAATGTGTAAACACAGAAAACATTGTGCAGACAACACCAAGTGTACATAGTTAAAGCCTAACCTAATATGCACAGATAATGTATTCTATTATAAAATATCAGGTCCTGTCAAACTATTTCTTCATTTCTGATTGGACAAGAAGGCATTCCATGAGTGCCCAGACAGTTCCAGACATGCCCACATCAATGCCGATATCTGCTATGACAGCCACTGTCACTTGTGCATTAGAGCTTAAATAGTGTACTCTAAGTGGCAGAGGATGAAAAGGTCTGACACTGTGGATGTAGCTCACTGACCTCCTCCAGCCGGTCCAGAGCATCATTGAGTTTCCTCCTCCTGTCCAGAGCCAGGAGCCACACCTGCTGCCACTTGCTGACCAGAAGGTTGACCCGCGGGTTCTTGGTCTCCACCTGCGTCTGGGTCGCCGCAGTGTACATGGTTTGGGTGGGAGAGCGTTTCCCTAGAGAGAGAGAGAGAGAGAGAGAGAGAGAGAGAGAGAGAGAGAGAAACAAACAATAAACATCAAATCCCCATCACATACAACGTAAAATATCTACAGTAGCACTGACACCTCTCTCTGTAGCATACAGTAGCTAATACGGATAGGTCAGTCGATCACTGCTATATGTTGAGGACATGTACTAAATCTACATGCAGATGTATCAGGAGAGTACAGAGAGTAAACTTACTTCCTGGGGTGCGTCCTTTCTCCAGGACAGGTATATGGGACTGTATAGCTGCAGCAGCAGTCTCTGCTGTTGGCTTTCTCTTGTGGGTTTTGGTGACTTTATCCACATCAGGTTGCTTCCTGGTCATTTCCTCCATGAAGGCCTAAACATGCAGCAACATTGGAGTTTTTACCTCATGTATTCTCTTGACAACAACCTTCCAGATAGCAAGTGTTACTGCCAGAACTCAGATCAGTGTCAAAACTCAGGGTTGATCCTAGATCTGTCTCAGAATTAGTCGCAGTCTAAGTGTGAAGAACCACACTCCAGCCACTTCTACAGGTTCCACAACTGACACAATCAACACCAACTGACGCCGTTTTCATTGCGAACCCCCCAGCTGAAAGGTTCTTTGAGCTCCAGCAGCGGAGAACCATCCCACTGTACCTGATGTTCGGCGATGAGCGTTTTGACCTCGTCGATCTCCTGGGGCATGGGCTCCTTGTCCTTGGTGTTGAGCGTGGTCTCGGCCCACTGGAGCCAACCCAGCAGGTTCTCCACCAGCTCCTGGGTGCTCTGCAGCTCGGTGAGGGCGGCCGCCAGCCTCTGCTGGTGCTGCCGTGCCCAGGCCTGCACCTGGAACACGACGGCAGAGCAAACACAACAGGTCAACATCTGGAGGACAACACAGGACAACACTGCTGTCGCAACCGAAAACTGAATAGAAGGGACATAATAACGCAACCAACCAACCAATCAACCATCACAGTGATTTTGCATTCACAGAATGCAGCTCAGTTTGGCTGAACTGGCCGAACATGTACAGACTTGGAAAATGAACAAATTTACTATGTGGATCTCAACACAGTCTATTGAAGCCGATCAGTCAGGTGCAACAATACTGCTTTCATCCAGGTGAAAAGCCATGACAAAATAAATATTTCTGTCTCCCATCATATTTTTTTGAGACAAAAGTGGGCAGGAGTTCCAGCAACTTATGGCTAAGTGCAATTCTGCGAACCGATCTGACCGCTGCAGGTGCGGGCCGCACTGGAAACCATATGCCCAGCAGACAGCGTCACGAGCACGAGCACCCGAGCGTGCACTGACCTCCTCGAACCGGGCTTTAATGATGGTGTTCCAGTGTTTGATGGTGGTGATGGAGTCTGGATGGCAGATGGACAGGATGGCTTCCCCCATGCTCGTGGCTTTGGTCAGGGCGACACGCTTCTCCTCTTGCTTCTTCATGAACTCCTGCAGGGGGAAAGGAAAAGAAACCAAAGAGAGGGGAATGGTCTCCATTAGTCCTCTGGCAATACATACAGTAGAGGGAGGGGGGGAGGGAGGGGGCGGGGGGGTTACCCTCATCAGCCAGCGAGCTTTACTTCTGTCCGGCCCAATTACCCGCGCGCAGAGCAAAAACATACAATGTGCGATGACTAGTATGTGCAAAGCCGTGGCCGACTGGTTTTGATTCAAAATATGAGATCGTGCTTTGTGGAATGTAACATCTCGGAGTCCTGCTTTTTGGCAGGCAATAGTTAATATGCCTGGAGTCAGAGAGCCATGTATGGCATTTCAACTCGACTGGCAGGCAGGAGAGAAAGAGAGAGAGAGAGAAAGACAGAGAGAGAGAGTGAGTGAGAGAAAGAGAGAAAGAGATGGAGGCTGTCAGAATGTCTGCAGTTCATTCTGCATGGATCTAATCTCAAAAGAATGACACTCAGGGGAAACCGCACACAGATATTCTCTGTAAGTGCTATTTATGTAAAGGAATATAACGGCATGGTACAAAAGATACCCACTTTTATCATACTCGTGTCTTGGACAATGTTGCAATAACAGTACAATATACTTTACATTACAAGATAAATGAAACATAATCTTAACAGCATATAAGTTATCCTGACAGGAGCAGCAAAGTCCTATGGCCAAGCATGAGGTTAAACATACTATCTTGATTGCTTGTGATAGACTACATCTCCCCAAAGGGAGCAGATCGTCTCTGATAGTTCTTTTCGAATAGAAAAACGATGGAAGCCGACACCAGCACGTAAGTGCCTGTCATCAGAAAGATAGCGAGGGGGATCAGCTTGGCTTCACAACCACTGACGCTGACCGCTAAGTTCACCGAGGTTACACCCTCACTCTGTTAGCCTCACTTGAGGGCCTCTGGACTCCCCGGTGGAGAGCGCTTTTTCTGGAATCTTCTCCTGGCTCCTGCAACTACAGTATGTCCCCACCACCTCCCCGAGTCTCCAATCTATCCCCCCCCCCCCCCCCCCTCCTCTAGCCGTGGAGAGTCATGGACCGCTGCCCTTGCCTTGTGCTGCTCGATGAGAGCTTGCAGAGCCTCCTCGTCGTCGGGCAGGCTGCCATGGAAACGCAGACTCTGCTCAGCCTCGGCCAGCCACTCCAGCAGGATGTGGACACTGGAGTGGAACTCCTCGGCCTGCGGGGGGAGGCGCGCACGCACACACACACACACACACACACACACACACACACACGCACACACACACACACACACACACACACACACACACATACGCACACACGCACACACACACATTTTTGAGATGAAAAAGGATTGACTTCTACAGAAGAAATTAACTACCTTGGCTAAACAATAAAGGTTGAATAAATAGACAGAAATTGTGAATAGATCAACAGTGAACCAGACAACAGTGAACCAGTAGAGTACTACTGAACACACACACACACACACACACACACACACACACACACACACACACACACACACACACACACACACACACACACACACACACACACACACACACACACACACACACACACACACACACACACACACACACACACACACACACACCAGCTGACATACTCCTCTATATTATATCTAAAACTATGAAGTGACCCATCTGGTGCCATGTCTGGCCAGTTTGGGTGTTGAGGGAGGAGGGTGTTACCTGACACAGAGACTGCTCCAGCCGGGTCTGTTTAGACACAGAGAGGGCGCACACCGTGTCCCAGCGCGTGCCCAGCTCCTGCATTTGAACTTTGACCCAGGACGAGTCGTCGGTGCTGCTCTCCATGAGGTCGCGGGCCGAGCGCTTCAGGGCCTGCACGCTGCCCGTCCTCTTGCCCAGCTCCTTCTGAAAGACCTGCACACACACACACACACACACACACACACACGATATTACAAACGAGCTCACAAGAACTCACAAGCTGACTCACAAGACATTCACTCACTACGGTTCCTGTTATAGCCCTGGACAGTTTATGGGTCCGTGATAATAGCCGGGGGCCAGAAAGTTCCTTGTAAAAGATCTGCAGACAATCGATGTCATTACTGCAGTTGTGCAGTTAATCAAATGGCGACGAGGCGAGAAAGCCCTCCAAGAATCACATTCAGCTAGTTTCAGTACCGAGGACTATGCTCTGCCGCGGGAGTAGAAAAATGGCCTAAATCAACACTGATAGTAAAGAATTTGCATTAATAAGCTCAGACAGGCTGGAACGTGTTTCCCCCAGAACCCCCAACACAGAGCCAAAACTCCAACACACACCCCCCCCAGGGGTAGATGAGTTATGATACCCCATGAGGTCATCCTCACAGCTCAGCGAGGCTCTAGTGCCGGGTGACTAAGGCGAGGTCTGGTTTCGGCCGGTGACTAAGACATCCTGCCAGTGCGGCAAACACCTCTCCTCTCCCCCCTCTAATTGAAACCAGCATGTTTGTCACACTATCCACTCTCTATCTCTCTAACAGCCGGAGGGGAGCAAATGACCAATCTGGCCGATCTGTTTTTAGACCCGGTCACTCTGCAATTTTTTTATATGTCCGCTTTCCTCTTGCCTATGGACATCGTATGGAAGAACACAATAAAAACTAAATGGCTAGTCCAGGCCAGCATAGGTCTATTTGTGTGTATGGGGAAGGGCTGCAGGGGGGGAAATGCTTCCTGTGGTTGACTGGAATAGGAATGAGTCTGATCTGGCGTGGGTGGCCCTGATGTGGCCCTGAAGTGGCCTTGACCTGCTCAGTGGACAGCTGCTATCTGGCCATCCTGTCCGTCCATCCTGTGTCCTGTCTGCTTTGCGTAGCGGTTGTCATGGAAATGCGCATAATGCTTTCACAACGCACATAATTCTTTTTTATAGTCAGGATGGGATTGTTTGCGCAGGAAGTCACGTCAACATAAACAGTATTCTCTGCGGTACCGAGCTCCATCAGTGCAGTCAGCTGTGCTCTGCGCTGCGTTCAACTGGACCACAGAGACCCGAGCTGCCAAGTCCGACCATCAGTCCAACAGACTAGCAGTCCACTAGACTAATGTGACCGGAGATTCTCGGATTCCCGGCCGCCCCCCACCGTACCTTGTGGCTGTCGATGAGATTCAGGACCAGGTCGATGTCTCCGTGCACTGGTTGGTCTTCAGCGAGCTGGGGCTCCACTTTGTAGAGCCAGTCGATCAGAGCCTGCAGGGCATCCGTGAACTGACCAGAGAACAGCAACGCCTCCTCCAGCTTGTTTTGTCTGGAAGATAAGGGAACACAGCATTAACCCTACAGGGCTCCCACAGCGGTAATGAGATTTGAGGGGACGTCTTCTAACGCTATGCGGTGGCACCAAACTTGAATCTCATCTCAAGACAAAAATACATTCATATGTAGATTTTGTTAATCTGGGATCAGATTGACCATGCAGCCTGTGGTGAATTAGGTTAGGCGGAGTAATGAAAGAAGCCTGAACAACACCCTGCAGATCATCAGCACCCTGCCTGCGAGCTCGTGCGCTAATGTGGGTCAAATCACACTCGTGTGCAGGGCGCAGCTCAGTCTGCTCTGGTAAACAATGCCAGTGAAATGTCAGCTGACAATGGAGCGAAGGCCTGAACGAAGGCCACCAGTGTACACATTGGTGTATACATTATGTAGTTTAAAGAGAGAGGAACGTCGTGCAACTACTCTTCATTAGTAAACAGTGGCCAAACACCAGAGAAAAGCTACCGTGGGACACAACTGCATGATTGATGTGTAACTGTAATTTACTACTAAGGCCTTCTGTACATATGCCAGAGACTGTAGGGGGGGTATTTCAGTGATTCATTAAGATCCACAAACAGGAATCTAGCCAGGACCTGACACGGCTCTGCCAAACGCGGGAAATGGACCGGACCGGATCCGCTCTCACAGCCGTCTCCTCACCTCTCCACGGATTTGCCGCACACCGTGTCCCATTTGTCCCGCAGCTCGCTCAGCATGTCGTCCAGTTTGGTGAGGTCATCCTGCTGCGTCGTCTTGTCCTTGAGGGCGCGGCCCGTGCGGGTGGTGGTGTCGTACACCGAGTGCTTGCTGCCCACGGCCTTCTGGAACTCCTGTGGGACGGCACGTAAAGAGAAAAAACAAGATGGTCAGTCAGTTCACCTAGGAAGATGGCCAGTCAGTTCACATAAGAAGAAGGTTAGTCAGTTCACATAGGAAGGTGGTCAGTATATCTTTTTAATGCAACAATAGCGACAACAGGGGCGCAAACCACATTTTGCAACTGCGCAGGGAAAACAAGAAATCCATGTGTGTCATAAAAGGTTCATGTCGACTTCCTGCTGCCCTTGGATTCATATTCTAATGTCTGGGATAGTTCAATTCCTTTGTGTTAGAGGAGAACATTCCAGAGGACAAAGGCAGAGATGAATCTCAGAGAATTTGTTGATGGAGTCGCGAGTGAAAACCGTGGGGGGTGTAACGTTTTCGCCATCGCCTCTAATCTGCCCGGATTAGAGGTATCCGAAATCGGAAACGTCCATTACTCATTCTATACATGCGAGGGATTACAATACGGATTAGTGAAAGCGCCGCGCCAAGTGCTGAGACATCATTAGAGGAACTCCAACTCACTGCCGTCTCAAACATCACAAACACCGAACAGAGCGCTGAAGGCCCTAGCGGCCGTCCCAGAGGAGAGTAGGGGATAGAACCGGGGGCACCTGCTTTATAAATCAAACGCCAGCGGATAGGATCCCAAATGGCGTGGCTTCCAACAGCTGCTGCAGTCGTGATTCACAGCTCTGACAAATGACGGTGGTACGCGCAGCTGTCTTTCACATGCTCGCAAGGAGCTGCTGAGCCCAGCACATGAGCCAGCTTTCATCAGGACCTCAGGAGTCTGGATTTTATTTATCACCTTGGATGGGAAGATTGGGGGGGTGGATGTTTGTGTGTGTGTGTGTGTGTGTGTACATGTAAGTATGTGTGTGTGTGTGTGTGTGTGTGTGTGTGTGTGTGTGTACATGTAAGTATGTGTGTGTGTGTGTGTGTGTGTGCGCATATTTATGTAAGAGTGTGTGTGTGTGTGTGTGTGTGTGTGTGTGTGTGTGTCTGTGTCTGTGTGCGTGTGTGTGTGTATATGTGTGTGCGCATATTTATGTAAGAGTGTGTGTGTGTATGTGTGCTTGCGTGTGTGTGTTTTGGGAGGTGGATACGGATCTAATTGGGTGGCTTTGGTCACCTTGTGTTGGGCCAACTGCGTCTTGATCTTGTCGGGATCGTTGGCGATCTCCAGTTCCGAGTCCAGATTCTTCTCCGACTCCTCCAGCCACTCCGTCAGCTTGTTCCAGTTTTCATGGAACTGGAGGGGAAAGGGAAATGAGACTGTCAGGTTTATTTATTAACCGCCACATTATGCGGTATTCTGCTCTTTTCTGGCATATATACTGAGCTCCTTTCATTTTCTCTCTCTTTTTGTTTTTTAAATAACCCACAAAACTCCACGATTCTGATGAAATACCTTTAGCAAATCCACCGTCGCTCAACGCAACAAATAACAGCTGAGAAAAGCACTTCGGATTTTCACTGGCAATGAAAATGGGGTGTAACACAAAACCTACAGCTAGTGGAGGATGCTGTCTCCACCCTCCATGTGACAAGATTTGTACATTGATGGTGACCTTTGACCCCCCCCCCCCCCCCCCAACTACCCTGATGCCCCACGATGCCAATACCACCCCCATGCCCGCTACTCCACCTGTTTGGCGCGCTTCCTGGCCTCATCCAGTAGGCGTCCGCGCTCCACGGAACGCTGGACCACCTTCTCCCAGCGGCCCTGGACGCTGAGCAGGAGGTTCTTGATCAGCACCACGTCCTGCTTCTGGCTGAAGTACTTGAGGTGTGTGCCCGTCTTGTCCAGCTCGATGATCTGCTCGCGGTGGGAGTTCACCTCGGTCACAAACACCTGGTGGAAGACAAAAGGTCACGGTTGGCCATTCGACAGCCCACAGTGCAAATTTGGCAAGTGTTTAATCGAAAATAAATCCCAAACCAATTAGTTTACTACACTAGTAACTAAGAAACGGTTGTCATGGCACCCAATTGATGTGGAGGACATGGACAGCACGCAAATGGTGCGTGAGTGCTAATCATCAGGAGTGGGAGCGCTAATCCAATACGAAATGCCTCTGGAATATGATCAGGTCATTTACAGTTGCAGATTGCTAACCAAATTAGCCGACATAACCAAATCAAACAAGACAAACTCCAGAGGGAACACATCCGTCCACCCCTCTCCTCTGCAGCGCTTGCAGGACTGTATGATTAAACCCTGGTGGTGCAGTGTAGCTCTTATTAATCTATTTCTTTTTTTTCAGCGTTTCCCTCCTTGGCTGCTCCATATGATGCATGTGCATGTCAGGGGCGCATACATACTTTGTGCTCGTCGATCTGGAACATGATGGTCTCCAGGATGAGGGAGGCGGGGGAGGCCATGGTGAGGGTCTGCTCGGCCTGCGTCAGCCAGTTGATGAAGTCCTGCAGGGAGTTATGGAAGTCCGTGGCCATGACCAGAGCCTCCTCCAGTCTCACCTGCAACCAGAGAGAGAGAGGGAGAAAGAGAGAGTCAGAGAGAGTGAGACAATCAGAGAAGAGAGAGAAAGAGAAGAGAGAGAGAGTCACAAAAGAGAGAGAGAGTCAGAGAAGAGAGAGGGGGAGAGAAAGAGAGAGAGAGAGAGAGGGAGAGAAAGAGAGACAGAGGGAGAGAGAGACAGAGAGAGAGGGGGGAGAGAAAGAGAGACAGAAAGAGAGAGAGACAGTCAGAGAGAGAGAGAAAGAGAGAGAAAGAGACAGAGAGAGAGAGAGAAAGAGTCAGAGAAGAGAGAGAGAGAAGACAGAGAGAGAGACCCATCATGGTCTGGGCAAGGCTGGCCGCCACACGCTAGCGCTAGCGTCTCCTGCTGGCCGGCTGCTGACCCCGTGGCTCTGGCAGGGGAGCGGCGCGTCTGCTGCGTCCAGGCCCAGCGCATCCGCGGACGGGAACGAGGAGGAGCGACGGGCCCGCGAGGGGCACATCCCGTGCAGCTGCCATAATTGGATCTCGGCGCTTTGATTCAATATGCGAAACCGTAACTCATTCTCGTTTCGCGGGCCGTTGTCGGGGTAAACAGCGCAGGGTTCACTTGGAGCGCGAAGCGAAGAAGAAGAAGGGGGATTGCGTAGTAATCCCATCATTTTTAACTGACAAGGAAGGGAAAAAAGTCGCGCCGAAAGATGCAATCCAACATAAGCACTGCGCTGATGTATTTAGCCGACTCTAGGATTAGGTTTGGAGTGGGTCCCAAACCTCGGTAAGTACATGTTTTCCTTTACGTGCGGCGTCAAGTTCTCCTTCTAGGCCGCCCTGCTGTGGCGGACTCCAGGATGGCCATTGGAGAATGCACTGATTCACATCCCAGCACTCCCTAACACACACACCCACCCCCTCCACCCACCACCACCCTCCAGACCCAGCCCTTCAACTGAGCACTAATCCCCCGGGTGAACAGACGTAAGTGCCATCACCCCCTCACAAACCTCAACGACAGCTTAGAGGAGAGAGGCTGCATTAATAGCACGGGCAATGTGAGGGTCACTTTTCCTTTTCGGACCCTCCGGCCACTCCTCACCTTTTTCTCGGCCACTTTGGCCTGCACGGACTCCCACTTGTCCTGCAGGTTGCGGAGGTCCTGTTCCGTGTTGCTGTCCTGACACTCGGGCGCCATGGCGACCAGCTGCTTGCCTTTCAGCATGAGCTGCTGGTAGACTTCTTCCTTGGCCTCCAAAGTGCCGCACAGCTCCTATGGAAGACGATAAGAGCAAAGACCCCTGATTAGGTCGGACCGGCCTTTATGCGTAAACCAAACAGTTTCATCTCAGTCAAATCAGCGCTTGTAAACATGGGCACTGGACGTTGGACGGCAACTGCGTCCAACACTGAGTCTGTGATTTAAACAGTGATATCAGCAGCAAAATAAATAATCTCTGCTCTGAGGCTGGACCGTGATGTATTGTGTTTCAGCACGTAAGACAAGAGAGGACATGCTCGGAGTACTAACACTGGCAGGCCTGTCCACCCACACGCACGCAAACTGGGACTGTGAGACTTCCAATTCTGCGATAGCTGCTCCACTCGGTCCATAATTGGTGTTAAAATGGAATCTACCCATGACTGTCTTATATTACTGAGGCTATAGCGTGGGTGGAGGGGGGAGAGGTGTAAACACTGCAGTGTGCCAAGAAAATTTAACACCGAGAAGTTCAGCTCTAATCATCCATATCTGTGACTTTTTTTTCTTTTCTTTCTTTCTCTCATTCTTTTTTTTTTTTAACTCCTGACAGACTCATTAACGGGACCTGCTTTCGTTTGTGTAGACTGTGGTCGGTCATCATCAACCACAAACACAAACATAAACACAAACATAAACAGCGGCAGCGCCTGCCATCTGCACGCCGTCTTTCATATTCCTTAAAACCCGCACCAGATGGGCGGTAAGCTGCTCCCGCGCCGTCTCTGGTAAGCCTCCCACCGCCTTTGATGCTAACAGCTGACGCTCCGTGTCTTTCAGCCACTGCTGCATGTCTTCAATCTCTCCATGGAAACCCTGGGCCTGCAACACAGAGAAGGGGTGGGGGGGGGGGTGGAGAGGGGGGGGGGGATCAGTGAGGATGGGGGTGGTGAGTCACAACAATGGGCTTCGGTCTCTCATTGTGCAGCCTTGAGGGATGATGAAAAAGACTCTGCTCTTAAAAAAATGATGTATGTTCGAGGTGTTGGCTCTGCACGTCGAAGTCGAGGCCTAAAAAGGTTGGATATGTCTGAGTGGTGCTACATTAAACAATAAAGTCCGCTCGAGACTGTTTTCAATCAGAAAATGCACTCAAATTGCAAATGTTCTATGGCAGCGTGCATGCATGACAATGTTCTATTTTAACCCTGGGCTGGTTGCGTTATTGAATCTGTCTTCATTGAGAAACTATTTGTGCTGCAACATTCTCCATCAAGTGAACTACAGGACATTTTAAAATGGATCTGAAACTTGTAAATCATCTTCTGACTCAGTAATTATAATTTCTGGCAAACTCGCCACATAGATCAACATCCCTTGCAAGATTTTGATACTTCGATTTGGACTCTCATATGCTGTCAAAACTGTCCTGTTTTTTTTAAAAAAAAATAATAGCGGCACATTCTTGATAACAATCCCCTTTTAAGGTTTTTTTTTCTCAAATACCAGAAAATGTCTGAAAAAGAGCTAATATCGCTCATCAAGTTTACATCAAAAGCATTCCATTCATTGTCAAGGTAGTGAATCAACAGTTGGGAAGAGGCGTTAGGGTGCTGAGGGGAAAAACAGCCGGAGACAAACTCTTCTTTTCCCCCTAAGTATTCTTCATCATTTTGAGACCCAAATTCTTACGCTCCTGTGGTGAACAGCATCAATCACAGCTCGGTGAGTGTAAGTAAAAGCCATGCTGTCAGATTCCTCATGGTTTGCCAGCAGTGTGTGTGTGTGTGTGTGTGTGTGTGTGTGTGTGTGTGTGTGTGTGTGTGTGTGAGTGTGTGTGTATATATGTATAAGTGTGTGGGAGTGCAAGTTGGATGCTTGTGGGCTCACGGGAAGTTCACTGACCTGAAGTAAGGCACCGTCCAAGAGGTGCCTCCTCTGCTCCGTCTTTTCTAGAATGTTCTTCCAGCGCTGGTCGAGGTTGTCCAGTTTGCACTGGAGTCCCCGGGCTTCCTCACCTTCGCTGGAGGCCACCAGGTCGTTGCCAGCCTTGTTGACCGTCTCCACCGTGCTCTGGTGAGCCAGGACATCATTCTGCAGCACCTGAGATCAATAACGACAAAGGCGTCAATACAAACATCAGCCACAACCTCCATGACTTTAGCACTGTCCATAAGACACCATCATCACACTATGCATTACGTAGGTCTGGTGTCCATGGGATGGGCTACCACTTCAAAGGGTAAAAAAAAGCTTAGACTATATAATAAGCACACCAGCTAGTGTGCTACCAAGCTTTTAGCAGTGCTAAGTTGTTGGTTTTCTCATGACTTTATTAATTCAAAACAATTTACTGTTGCTTTTACTGAGTTTATAGGTTTTTAAAATGTTGAAATGATCCACTGCTGTATATGAGCATCACTATCTACATTCCGCATGGTTCAAATCCAAAGTCCTCATGCCAGTCAGATTGCTATCACTGTTTAATACTTAAACATGATCTACGGTATTTATAGAACTGAAGTTGATGACAGAAGCCATACATAATTGGTCTCAATTCATTCCTCGGGGACATCGTGCTATTAGCCGCTAAATTCAAGCCAACCACTCGAAAGCCCAAACCCCAAACCGTCTGTGAGCAGTAACAACATAATTGCCCCGAACGACATGAGGCCAGATAAGCTGCCGGTGATGGATGAGTGGTCCTGATGGCGGAGACGTGGTGCTTACGTGGTGCTTGGCGAGCTCGATCTCGATGGCCTTGGGGTCTCCGCTGGCCTGCCGCTGTTCGCCGAGCAGGCCCTCGGTGTGCGTCATCCAGGCCAGCAGCTCGTCCAGTGCGTGCTGGAACTGCCCCAGCGCCAACAGCCCCCCCTCCAGTTTGTGCTGCGGAACAGAAAAGGGACCAATAAACTCACGCTTTGGATCATTGGGTGGTTTGATTTATCGACAACTATTTGAAAAGCTAGCTGATGTCATGCAATGCGTTATACAGAAATAGAATGGAAACAAAAGTAAAATCCATAAAGCCCAGCGATGGCTGAAACATGTGATTTTCATCTATGACAAGCTTTTTTAAGAAACAAGACGTTTCTTGATATATTTAAGCAATAAGCCACATGACCTCAGCTGTGCTATAGTCACGATATAGAACGGCCTCTCGTGGCTCATTGCTTAAATATACAAAGGCATCGAACGTGATTCAACCAATCATTATCAAGGACCGGAACTATCCGTTTTATAGTTGGCTTGAGGGACTGAGCGCTAACCTGGCGGTTGATGACCTTCTTGTCCAGGTTCTCCCAGAGCATCTTGAGCTCCCCCATGGGCTCCTGGATGGCACTGCGGTCGGCCTCCTCCACCACCTTCTTCAGGAGCAGACCCGCCTGGTGGTTCAGCCGCTCCATCTCAATCTGGAGCTGGTACGCTTCGGACTTGAACTCCTGTGACACACACGCACACACACACAGACACAACACACACACACACACACACACACACACACACACACACACACACACACACACACACACACACACACACACACACACACACACACACACACACACACACACACACACACACACACACACACACACACACACACACACACACACACACACACACACACACACACACACACACACACACACACACACACACACATACACACAGAGAAGCACCCACACAGACATACATACACATTGTCATGCCAACATAATGACTGCAGACCACAAGGCTATGACCAGGTGGTAAAGTGTTCCGTGCAACCTGCCCACTGTTGTTAAGAGGCTCTTTTAAGCAACGCACAATAGCCTTCCCCCATACAGACATCAAAGGGCACAATATAAATGCATCTGCCTTTTATCGCTCTCCAAAAGGGTTCTGACACAGCCGCCCAGTTACGAGACCTTTCTGATATTCATCAGGTGCAGAACATGAATTGGATATTCCTCATATAAACACAGCCCACTTTTCATCTGCTAACTGCCTCTCCTAACCAAACAAGGGCACTCAAGCCAGTGCATTTCAGCTCACTAAAGCTATACAGTATGTCCTGTCACACTGGGCTAAATAACTCCAAAGTCCTCATGACATCCTGGTCAAGAACTACTGTGCAAAGACAGCTGTTAAGTATTAGGTTCCTCACGTATTCAGTAAACACGCACACAGACACAAGAATGATAATGATGTACCTTGAGCTCATTAATCTGCTGTTTCACTGTCTCCAGGTCAGTGCCCACTGGTGACATACTGTCCAGTTTGCTCTCCAGGATATCCACCCAGTCGAACATGCCCTGTGGAGGAGGTCAGAGGGGGGAGAGAGGAGATGAGGAGGAGAGAACACCGGCTTTACAAAACACTCACATGTGCTCTTCATGACCCTCAGAGCACACCTGTATGGCTAACAAAGGAGGACACACAGAGCTGAGACACACCTTGCGCTGTTTACACAATCAGATTGGTACTGCTGTTCCAATGGAGTGTATAGTATTTACTTAAGGCTTTTGTATGAATATGGTCAGCAAACAGCAGGTGATTAATAAAAAACACAAGAACTGAGCATGAGGGAAAAAGTAATAGGACTAATAACAGCAAAAGGCTCCCATCAGCTACAGCATAGAGCATAACAAGCACGTTTGGGGCTGTCAGCCTAACAGGCTGCACCCTCTTTATGATCAAAAGGGCCCATTCTGAGGCTATGACGACCTGTCTGTGACATTACAATATCAATGACATCAGTAGGCCAGTGGGGGGGCCAAAGCTTACAAAGAGACACACTTGCGTCCCTCCCTAAAGACCTCCATTTGTTCACATTATAAAAATGCAGACAAATTAGTAGCCATTTCCCTTTTCCGGTGACTAAGATTGAATCAGGACACTCTGACTAAGAGAAGTCAGCCGACATTACATCGTGGAACGTAAACATCATAGAACACCACGAGTGCTGACACAAGCACACACAAGCACACACAAGCACACACAAGCACACACACACACACACACACACACACACACACACACACACACACACACACAAGCACACACACACACACACACACACACACTCAAACACACACACACACACACACACACACACAGTAGCACTAATGGTGGAAAAACACCCCTCATCATGTCTGCTAATGGGCCCTTAATGTCTGCTGGATGACTGCTGGCGGGAGGGCGGGCCGTACCTGAAGACCGTCCTGGAACTGCACTGCAGCCTGCATGGCCTCCTCCAGTTGCTCCATGTGCTCTTTCCACGTCTTATTCAGAGTCTCCCACGCAGAGTTCACCTGCCACAGACACACACACACTCGTTAACTCGTTTACTGAGAAACCACTACCGTAATTTCCTGACCATTAGCCGCGGCTTGTACATTGAAATTTCTTCAGCTATGACATTACAGTAATACATGGGAGCAGTTAATATGGCATTAATATGGTTTTGTTTCTTTTAACTTGCATAAAATACTGTCCTGCCACTTATACACAATGCGGCTAATACACAGGAAATTACTGTAGAGAGCTTTCAGTGAAACGCTATCATTGATTCCTTAGAAAACGTGATACTCCAGTGAATACATTTTAAACACAACAGATACAGATACAAATATAAATCTTCTGCATAATGATAGGATTATAAGAATATCTGGATTCTATTTGCAAGCAATTGTCCGATGTCCTTTCCCAATATCCCAAGGATCCCTACCTCATCAATGCTCTTCTTGATCACAGGCTTGTCCGGTTCCCCACAAGCAGACATAAGTTCTGCCCCGAGGTTCCGAACAACATCAAGTTCTTCCTGCAGTGCATCTATTTCCTCTTTGAAACCCTGTAGACACACAAACACAATACCATGAACGTAAGAAATAACAGTATCATACCCTGCCTGGCCCAAAAAAGGTCACCACCTGGATTTCACTAAGCGAATAAGGTCTGGGGTTGCTGGAGTTGGTCATGTCTAGGTTCAATAATGTGCCCAAAGAATGAGGTCAGCTGACTATTGGAATATACTGAATGACCTGGTTATTCCATCAATGGATATTTTCTTCCCTGATGACACAGACATATTCCAAGATGTCAATGCCAGGATTCATCGGGCTCATCGAGGGGTTCAGGGAGCATGAGGCACCATTTCTACACATGGATTGGCCACCACAACCCCACTGAGAATCTTAGGGATGTGCTGGTCTAATCCCCCGTCATCAATTCAAGATCTTGCCGAAAAATTAATGCAATGCTGGATGGAAATACATGTTGTGACATTGCAGAAGCTTGTGGAAACGACGGTCCAACGAAATATTAGAGTGTGTGACCTTTTTTTTGGCCAGCCAGTGTATCATATCAGCAGGCACAGAATTATATGTGGACAATGGACATACTGTATTTGTTACATTCTGTACTTTTAAGTAAGGACATATTATGAACCTATTAACTGGTCACTAGGGACTATGGACTTGTCATCTAATCAACTTCTTCATTACACCAATATTGCGTACAACATTCATTCAGTTAAAAAATAATATCTATAACATATAATATAATAATAAAATAATCTGCAAGACAAGTGCCATCGCTCAACAGAGGACCACAGTACTCCAAAGAGAGACCAGGTGTGACCGAAACACTCCGTAGGTGAGGTGTTTTTCTCACCTCCACTGACTCCTGCTGCTGTTTGACGATGGACGGGTCGACCCCCGGCTCCTCCTGCTCCCGCAGCAGGTCCTGGGTGTCCTTGATGGTGACAATGAGGGCGCAGTGGTCGCACCAGAACTTCTCGGCCAGGTCCATGACGTCCAGGAGCTTGGCCTCCCTCTCCTCCACCAGGGCTTGGATGTCGTTCCAAAGGAACACCATCTGGTCCAGCTTGTCTTGCACCGCTTCAAAAGGACGACCACAAAAACCACAAGCATTTCACTCCCGAGCTCACGTTCGGGGACACATAATCGGTGAAATTGAATTTAGCCCCCCTCTCCGATTACACATCATTTGATCTGGGTCTGTGAGCCGGCCAGAGCCAAGACACTGTATGAATGAAAGGCACCCAAATAACGTTTGCAGACTAATATGAACGGACACTAGCTGCGGAGTTAAGAGTGTTCCAAGTTAACTGAGGGACCCTTTTATCCAGAAGGGAGTATAACTTTCATCAGCTCTACCGTTCACTCAGAATCAAAGCCAAGGCCCCAGCACTTTCTACAAATGATCACAATAAGCCAGCCAGACAGAATCCACACACACACACACAGAGTAAGTTGTTTTGACACATTCTGTAAGAGGCAGCAAACACACTCGGACGTACCTTTGGCGGAGATGTCCTTGTCGGCGCCCTCGGAGCGAGCGATCATCTCCTCGCCGCGCTCCTTGAGCGTGTCATAGGACGGCTGCAGCTTCTCCAGGTCCACCGTCAGCGTCTTGTTCTCGCCGAGCTGCTCGCGGATCTTCTCCACCTCCACCGAGATGGACGGCGGCTGCCGCAGGCGCTCGGCGATGCGCTGCAGCGACTCCAGCATGGGGTCGATCTTGTCGTGGAACTGGAGGGACGAGCGAGGACAACGTGTCACAGGTCAGTCGACGGCAAGAGACAGGACAGTGGACGGGACACAATGCAGTCACGGTTCCACATGCATTGTATATGTTTATATTTTAAATGCATTATGTTAACAAGGCCATATGTCTCTACAGGCTAACCTTTGTCTTTCACATATCTGCACTTGAAGTCATGAATTATCTAACATCCTTTCACAAACACAAGAAGGCAAAGCAAGCACTAACCATCTAATTTGTACAATTCATTCAAACACACCATGACCATAAAGATTTAACTGATCACATTGTATGGACAATTATTTTTCTATAGAGTCTATAGTCTACAGACTATAAAGCTTCACTGCTCTATTGGGTTAAGGTTTTATACAGAACCCAAGAGCAAGTTGGAGCGAAACCTACAAAGTTGGCATGCACTGCTGAAGGCCAGGGTTTTTCTTCACTCTTTTCAAAGGAAGGATATGACAGATATTTCCTTTTTGCACTCAAGCAAGAATCTGAGAGTCAATGGTCTATGATAAGGACACTCCATCAGGGGTTTTTTTTTGGCAGCGGTTATCACAAGGTGTTGTCATTATGTTGGGTGGTCATCAAACAATCCCACCAAAAACTTGAATGGAAACTTTTTAACTTCACTCAGCTGTCCTACGATAAAGCGCACTGCCCTTTGAGATGTGAGCTCGCGGACTTGGAGGAAAAGCAAGACTTGATAAGAATCCATGAACACACCGCATGCCAGAGACAAGACTAAACAGCTCTCTAGCCAAATGCCCAAATCTCACCTGTTTGGTCTTATGTTGGACATTAATCCCAAACAAATTTACAGGAGATGGACCAAAAAAAAAAAAGAATAAAAGTCAGATAAATGACAAAAGCCAAAAAGTCAATAAAACATATGTGATGAGCAAAGATCACGCCATCAAGTGTCCTAAAATGAACTCAAAAGTAAAATGGCTGTGACTGCAGTTAAGTTCAAGTTAAAGTTACATTAAGGACAACTTAAGGACAGGTCGGCGGAGGTGTGGGCACCTGTGTGGACTTGGAGATGGCCTCGTCCAAGGCTCCGGCCCTGTGCTTGACGTCGGCCTTCAGCTGGGCGTACAGCTTGTCCGTGGCCGTGTACTTCTCCCTGATGGGGACGCCCTCCACTGGACTGAGCTCCAGCAGCTGCGGGCCGGTCTTGTTCATCTTGTCGATGTGAGGCTTGTGCTCGGCGATCAGCTCACGCATTTGCTGAGGAGCAGGTGACCGTCGTTATCATCATCGTCATTACCGCCATTACCATAACCACAAACGCTGTCATCAACATGTTGCCATTTCAACAAACACTGGCTTACCCACCCTCCCTATACATTCAAACACACAATGGCACACAAATTCCCACACAAGAATTACCTACAATAACATTAATTATCCCCATCTTATTTTTCCTTTGTATCTCCATAATGCTCAGTGTGCATACTATAATTGTACTGTCTATACTGACAAATAGGGAAAAAAAAGATCTGTATGTACAGTAGATCTGATGTCCATCAAAATTATTTGTAAGCTCATGGGACCATGTCTGATCACTGGATCTCCCTTGAGTTTCTTTCATTCCCAGCACCACCTGTTCACTACCCTCTACCGTATCATTAAATTAAAGTGTTACCTTAGCGTATAATGTCTACCTTCATATACTGTCTGCATGATGCCATGCTATTCTCAACCCTGGCTTGCTTCCCTCTGTGTCTTAAGCCTGAGGCTGTTGACCCTTCCGGCGGGTTCTCTTACCCTCAGCTCCTCCTGCTGCTGCCGCAGGGCCTCGTACTCGATGGCGGGCGCGGGCAGCTGGGTGAAGCTGGCGCGCGTCTCCTGGAGCCAGGGCCACAGCTCCTCGTAGGTCTCCCAGAACTGGCTGGCCAGCGACTGGGCGCGCTCCAGCTGCAGACACCTCTCCGAGTTCAGCTGGCTCACCGCGCCGTACTGGTCCAGCAGCGTCTGGATTCTGGCCTGTCGGGACAGCGGACAGGAAGACCGTGGCTGGAACCGTCATCATTTCTCACATTTTTTACGCTCTTCGTAAAGAGTCGAGGCAGGAAACGGAGCGCGGCGCAGACCTAATAAAAGCCCCCAGACTACTGTTACACTGTACACTCTGAAACCTTGAGCATCTGTTTGGATCCATAGGTTAAACGGTGGACATGTCATGTATGCTTTTGAGTTTCATCCTTGAGTGTACAAAGGCACCTTTCTTGTGGAGCCTTTCAAGTGCAGTCCTTGTAAAAAAGTCCTCAGGCAACTGTCTGTATGTGTATGAATATGCATATGAACAGTATATTCATGTCCTGGAACCTTTTTGTGTTTGATCGGATCTACTCTCACTTTGTCTTCATACAGTAAAACCAAACAGGTGAATAGGAGAGGTATAATCTGTGAAGTCTAAAGTCTAAACTGAAACACCTCTCTACAGGCTGTTGGTTGAGAAGAGTGGGCTTTTATTCTCAGTCTGGCTTTGTCCGTTTATGTGACAGGGTGAAGCGTACCTTCAGGGCTTGCTTTTCCATCTCATCCTTGCTGCTCATAATGGCCTCTCCTGTTTTGACAATGTCGTCCACGGAATCTTTGTGTCTCATAATGTCCATGGAAAAACCCTGGAGAATCGGAGAAGGGAGATCAGGCGAGGGAGTGAAAGGAGGATCGGGGGAGAAAGAGAGAGAGAGAGAAAGTAAGAAAGATGGCGAGACTGATACATCAGCTGCGCTGCAGACCACACACATCTGCGGCTCACACTTATTTACGGTCTGGCTTGTTTGTGCTTGCAGCGGAGCCGGTGATATGTCAGAGTAGACGCAGAGAGCCGATGTGGCGTACTGCAGGGTAACGTGGCGCGGGGCGGCTGACTGACCTTCTGTGCCTGGAGCTGCGCTGTGGTCTGGTCCTGTTCCAGCCGGATCTCGCCCAGAGACAGCAGCTTCTTCTCCGCCTCGTTCAGCCAGGTGAGCTCACTCTCCGCCGCCTGCTCAAACTACAACCCAGGTTACCCCCAGGAGGGGGAGGGAGGGAGGGAGGGAGGAAAGAGAGAGGGGGAGGGGGAGGGGGAGGGGGTGGAAAATGATACTTTAGACACAGCTAAATTCAAAACAATACAGGAAAATATAATAGGCTTGACAGCCTGAGTACAATGTGTGTAACAACAAATTAAAAAAATTAAATGGGAGCCTTGCAAGGACTTCTTTAGTTCTCTTATTTTACATAGCAAAACCCTAATCTGAACTTTCAACCTTCACCCAAATTCTTCACTGTGCCATTTATACACTTTGTCACTGTGTTTATGTGCAAACACTGTTCCTGTGTATGCACATACATTAACTCGTACACAAAGGCTGCTTCACAAAGGCCCCAAATTAAGCCCTGGAGAGTGAATAATGCCATGCAAATTGAGTTTCGCTTTGCACTGAACTGCGTCCCATACGCAAACTCACTACAGAAACCTCTCAGACACTGCACTCCCCCACCCTGTGTCATTAACAGCTAAACTACAGCTAGCTCCCAGGGGGGCTAACCAGGCACAGCACTCCTCAAAAGCAGATGGAATTATCATCATAATAGCTCCTATTAGCCACAACAGCAATTAGCATGCTGCTCCGAGGAGCCCTTTTGTTTTGGTGCTTGTGAATGAATGGGGGTGCCATTTTGTTTGGGAGGCCTATGTTTATAACAGTGGCCAAACAGGAGCTTCATGAGAACATACTTGCTGGGACTTCAGTATGGCGGCGCCGACGGCGTCGACGTGCTGAGCGATGGCGTCGCCGGCCGCCTTGTAGCGCTCGTTGACCTCGGTGACCATCTTGTCCAGGCCCTCGCGGGCGCGCCAGGGCACGAGCTCCAGCAGCGAGCTGCTCACCTCGTTCAGGCTCTCCAGCCGAGGCTTGTGGTCTCGGATCTCCTTCAGCAGACCCTGGGAGAAGAGAGAGAGAGGGGAAATCATTAGCTTCTGGCAGCTTTCAACGTCATTGTTTGTGATGAGAGACCATTTCCTCAGCTTGCCGTAGATTGTTGTTGGTGATTACTGATTGCACTATCTCTGCTAATTGGAGTATAGCTTTGAGTTATTGTCATGTAATCACTTGCATTGCTTTGTTATGAAAAGCAATTTCACAGAAGTTGTTTTTGGCATAGATATGGATTTAATGAGAAGTTTAGGCCACAGGACGTGATGCACATGTGATCCCGATCCCCTTGCGAAATGTTTCAGGCCTTCGCGTTACACCCAACAGTGCAAGTCACGTGTATCGGATGGATAGGACATGAAAAATCTAGCTGTGTTGCGGTCGAAATCAAATGACAGGGTAGCTGCCCAGTGCCCACTTACTTTTCTGCTCTCTTGCACCTGAGTCAGCTGCTCGCCCACTGGCTCCTGGGTCCCAATGACCTCCAGTTCAGCCTCCACCTTGTCCAGCCAGCTTGTGAGATCCTCGTGCGTGTGTTCCAGTTTGGACGCCAGAGAGAGAGCCTGCTCCAGGGTTTTCGTCACGTTGCTACTCATGGTGTTAATCTCGGCGTATCTCATCTTAATTCCGTCCAGCTTGCCTTGGATGACAACCACCTCGTCCCCTGTAGCAAAAATATTTATCTCTTGTTAAGACTTCTCGAGTGATGATTCACTCGGTGGATGAAACTGTAATCTATTTGCATACAGACTTCGTAAACAGATTCTCGGTTTTTAACTGGATGCCTTACCTGTGGTCTGTTTCAGAAGTTCCATGCCGTTGGAAATGGCCTGATCAACATTCTGTTTCCTAAGTTGAATGTCCTCATGGAGAGCCTAACGAAGAAACAACTCTCAGTACAAACATTTGAAAACAGCTCCAACAACTGCCCCATTATCAGCGCAGATCACACTCAACAAACAAACCAACGGATAAATAAACAACGAAATAAGATGTATAAGCAAACTCAAGTTCAAATGGAATAACTGAATGTGGGGTGGGGAAGGGGGCGCCGGGGTGGGGGGGGGTTTACGGCTACCCTACCAGCTGTTCGTCGTGCTGAGTCTGGAGCACATCTGCGCTGCTGTCCTGCACGGCGACCTCGCTGAGCCGCCCGTGCACCTCGCTCAGCCAGTTCATGAGCGCCACTTCGTCCTCGCCGAAGAGCTGCGCGTTGGCCAGGGCCTGCTGCAGGAGCTGGGCCTTGCGGCGGCAGCGCTCCTGCAGCTCGATGAAGCCCGTCTGCGTGGCGTCCAGCCGCGCCTGCACCAGCTCCTTGTCGTCCGCGCTGCTGACCGCGCGCAGGCTCTGGCCCAGGCTGATGGCCTGGTACAGGTCTTTACTGTGACCCAGGACCTCCTCCTCCAGGGCCTGAGTGCCCAGGGCGGACAAGGGAGGGTCCGCAAACAAGGAAGGGTGGAGAGGTGGGGGGTGGGAGTGGGTAGCAAGTGAAAACAACAACAACAAAAATAAACATAAAACTGAAAATGAGGTGATGATCGAGGCATGACTCGAAATAATATGAAATCATAAGAAGACAACAACATAAGGAAATTCAACATAAAACGAACAACATGATGGGTTTGAGTGACGTTCCCCTGTACCTTATGCTGGGAGATCTGCTCCTCCAGTTTGGTGGTCTGGGTACCGATGGGCTCGGAGTTGGCCAGGCGCTTCTCTGTGGCCGTCAGCCACTCAGACAGGGGCTCCAGCGTCTCGTGGAACTGCTGAGCAACCACCAGGATGCTCTCCAGCTGCTTGTGTCTGTATGGGGGGAGAACAGAAGGGTGTTTACCTGTAGTATAAGTAACATTTTTATGAATTGAGTTGATAATTACTCCTAAATTCCAATTCAATTCATGAATTTGAGTTGAATTTGAATTTAGGTCAAAAACAGCATTATAAAATTACAAATCAAATTTTAATTAAAGGAAGTAGAGTTGAAATTCAATGACATGTAAAGAAATGTATAGACATAGTTTAAGTGTAGAGTAACAATGAAGCTTTACAGTAAAAATGATAAACAATTTTAAATTGTTTACTGTTATATTTAACTATTGCATTGTTGCTATTTGTATGCCGCTTTGGACAAAAGTGTCTGCCAAATCCCATAACCATATACATATCTACATAGATTTATGAGTGATAGTGTATATCTACTGTATATATCTCTATCTGATCTCTCTCTCTCTCTCTCTCTCTCTCTCTCTCTCTGTCTATCTATCTGTATAAAACAGCTCTGTTTCTGAAGAGCAGAGTGAGTGTAGTGTTACCTGCTCTCGGCCTTCTTCAGCAGGCTGTCCCAGCGCTGCCCCAGGCCCTCCACCTCCCGGCTGACCTTCTCCTTGTCCTCCGTCTCCGCCAGCTCCGTCACCTTCCCCGCCTCCTTCTTAATCAGTTCCACTGTGGGCCTGCGGTCGTCCAGCAGCCTCTGCAAGAGCTGACCCGGGGGAAAAAGCATACAGATATTCAGCAATGTTCCCAAGTGCATATTTCATGCACTGTCATGTCAAACTGTCTGTGAGTTAAAATGAACATTCACGCAATGTAAACAGGCTGTCAACAGTTTGTAGACAAAAAAAAAGCAGATGTCTATACAATTCACAAATATACAAATGAATGGGCTTACATGTTGCATGTACAGTACACTTTCAAACAAAAAACAACATTTAGGCACTCACTTTCTGCTCTTGTATTTGGGCCTTGACCACTTTAAATTCGGCAGATGGAGGCTTCTGGTTGGCCACCAGCTCCTCCGTGTCTGTTAGCCAGCTGAGAAGAGACTCCAGGGCGTCCTGGAACCTCCCACAGTGCAACAGGGCCTCGTGCAGCTGGGCCGAGCGCTCCGCCACCTGAGAACAAGTTTGCACGCTCAGATTTTTTTTCATCTCACTAACACGACTGATACGTCACTGACCAAAAGGCTGCAGCAACACCTGTCTCAATTGTGCTTAAAGCAGAACGGCTGCTCAACGTAGATTTAGACAATTCAGTGACCAGAGGTAAGAAAAATCTCGAGTTGAACATAAATCAAGAAGTGCAATGAAAACGGCCTTGACAAGTAGTTCCAAAAACCTCATCTGTATTTGGACTGTGATGTACATCCAAGTAATCAGTGGAAAGGTTAATCATATCTCACCTTCTTGTTAAGCGAGTTCCATCTGGTGTTGACATCCTCTAGGTCCTGCTCCAAGGCCTTGGTACTGGTCCCTTTGGCAGCATTTTGAATAAGTCCCTGGCCAATCCAGTTCAGGTCTTGTAACTGGGCCTGTAACGTCTCAATTGCATCTTTCTGGAAGACCTGCAATTAACAAACATCCCTTTTACTAGATGCTGCTTTCTTAAATGCTGATAAACAAACGAATAACTGGATTAGAACCGAATGTTCCGATCAGCTTGAAGTCATGCCTATGGGCCAACAGTCTGGTTTTATGTCTAAAAAAGGAATCATTTGTCTCCAAACCTACTTTCCCTTACACCCAAGTCCAGGCCAAGAAGTATTACGTTATAAATAATAGGCAAAGTAGAACAAAATACACGCCATTTCATAAACAACTCGCCCATTTCCCCTCCATTAGATATGGCCTTCCTTGTTGGTTATGGAACAGTTTGTATTTGCCAGCCTGTGTCCTGCTTATGAATCATGTTAACATCTCCATACCCTTTTAACCATTCAAATGGCACACCTCGTCAAAAATTACTCCCTTGTCTAGTATTGCAAATTGTCCCTGTGCTACTCCCTGATTAAAAGACTGTGTGGACACTGCTGGTCTCCAGTCCTCTGTTATTTTCACCCTTGCCTAAATATAGCCCATTGTCATTACACCATGTTAGCGTGTGGTCATAACAAGCGGTATATCACAGGTCAGCAGAATCCAGGCGGAGACTGCTGCCATCGGCCGGAGCACAGCTGCACAGGATCACTGAGTCAGAGGCCCGGCAAGTGGCCCAAACCCAATTCAGCCGGCTGATAATCTGATCTAGGCGGGGCAGCCGGAGACCCCTTCTCCCAGGAAGCACTAATCAGACGTGCCACATGTATCCAGAGAAATGTGTGATTGCTGCTGTCAGGGAGGCGGCTGTCCGGGCCGTGCTATTTCTGGGTACCTGCGGGGGACAGAGGCCCGTGAGGTCCAGCTGGGATGTATCCATGGCAGCGATGGCAGCCAGCATGCTGGCGATCTCCTCCTCCCCCATGCGTTTGTAAATGGGGTGGACGCCGTTGGCCAGGGCCAACAGGAAGTCCTCGATGTCGGCGATGTTGTACTCCAGGGAACTTTGCTCGATGTCGTACGAATTCTCGTCCGGTTCCATGAGCCCGCCGTCCGTGCACGTCTCCGGTTGCGTCACGAGGACGCTGGTCAACTCGCACTCGTCCTGAGGCGACGTGTCCTCCAGTAGTTCCGCGGTGGGCAACTCCTCGTAACCCGCAAACGTCCGCGAGCGCCTCTCCTTACGCATCCTCCTGGACGAGCCCGACCCAGAGCCCGACCCCGAGGGCAGCGAAGGTATGGAAGGTATCGATCCCTTTGAGTCTGTGCGGTCCCCATTGGTAAGCCCATGCTCCACTCCGCTAAGGTCAACAACGCACGAATCCCTGGCGCGGGCATCCGGCAGCGGACTGTTGCTGTAGAGGCGTGACGCGGGCAGCGGCTCCTTGACGGGCGAGAAGGGGAACTCCTCTTGGCCGGAGCTGAGGGACCGCCCTGGCCGGAGGTCGCTGGACACGTGGACGGCCTCGGTGGAGGAGAGGCTGCGGGTGCCGGGTCCGGCCCGACGCTGGGCGCGCTGCCGCCGCTTGTCCCTCTCGGCCGTGGGGCTGCACAGGCCCGAGTCGTCCTCGGAGGTCAGCGAGTTGGCCATGCTGCGGCCCCGGCCGTCGTGGTTGAGCGGGCAGCGCGGGTCGCGTCGGTCGCCGCTCCCGCCGCCGTCGGTGGACAGGGTGCCGCTGCGGCTGGCGTACTCGGTCATGTGCGTGGGCGCGAACGTCCGCCAGGAGCGCCGGTGCTGCGGCTGCTCCTTGCCCGCGCGCTCGCCCCCCGACGCCCGGCTCTTGGGCACCATGGTGCCCGCCCCCCGGATCACGTCGCCGTTCAGCTTCAGCCCGTCGAACACCGCCCGCTCGTCGAAGCGGCCCACCTCCCTGGCGCGGAGCTCGAAGGCGCTGGACGACGCCAGGACGCCGTTCCCGCACAGGGTGCTCAGATCCAGCGTCCGGTGGGTGTAGGGCAAGGTGCCCACAAAGTGCCTCGAACTCAAGCTGCCCTTGGAGCCGGAGTCTATCTGCTCGTTCAGTCGCACAGTGTCATATATGGACCTCTGAGGGACGTAGCAGTCGTCGATGTTTAGGTCTTCCTCGTCGCCCTTGCCCACGCAGGACGGGTTCTGGCGCAAGCAGTCCGGTCTGCTCAGAGGCTTACCCATCCTGACAAGTCCAATCTAACTCGACTAAATGCTAAGGTTTCAATCTGATCAATTATTTGTATAAAAATAAGTACATGAGGTATCAATTTTCAGTGCATACTCATTCAGTAATACTCAGTAAAAAAATGTTTCAAAACGTTAAGGTGCTTATAAGAATGTAGTATATCCAGACATTTATCATAACATGCTATGCTTTTGATAATTTATTAAAAACAAAAAGTAACAGTACGAAAATAAATAGAGCAAAAATACTTTATAACACTTCGTCACAAAAAATGGCTAAACACTTAAGAAAATAGACTCAGTAGAAAAAATAAGCTAGACTACAAAAACAATATTTCCATATATAGCAAAAGCACAGCTGACTTATTCTCTTACTGCTGCTATGCTTGTGAACAACAGCATGGTATTCCTCTGAGCAGCACGTCCACACAGAGAGCCAGACTTAGTCCATTCCCATTCGGTCCCATTGTCACAACTTGCTCATTGTTGCCTGTTCCGCCGGCAGCAGGTTCCACACTTCCAACATCCCGTAGACAGACACACGCAACAAAAAAATAAAACAGCAATAAAAAAAAAAGTGCTTCGTTCTTCCAAATCCCTGAATCCTCACAGAGGCTGACAAACTCCTTCAGTGCAAAAGAGGCATATCCTGAAACAAATCCACTGATCCACCAAAAACAAAAGGCAATCAAAGAGAGAGTCAGTGCTCCTGGATGAACAAAAAGCCTCTGCTGCCTCTCTCTCTCTCTCTCCCTCTCTCTCTCTGTCTCTCTTTCACGCTCTCCGTCTCTCTCTCTCGTGGCTTGCCCCAGCAATGACAGACACCCTCCTGGCAGTGGACTAATGGCCCCGCCCCCCTCTGCTCATTATTCAGGCAACATCTGCCACGGCTCTGTGCGTGGAGCCGCTCCAGCACATGTTGATTGGTGGACGCTTGACCCTTTTCTCTCTCTCTCTAGCTCTCGCTCTCTCTCTCTCTCTAGCTCTCTCTCTCTCTCTCTCTCTCTCTCTCTCTCTCGCTCTCACTCTCTCTCTCTCTCTCCCTCTCTCTCTAATTCTCCCCTTCTGTCTCTATGGGCCACATGACTTAACTTCTTAGTCATCCATTGCGAGCCAGTACTATTAGTACTCACTAACTCTAGGGGCAAGCACCCCCCCCCCGCAAAAAAAAGAGAAAGACACACGCGCACACACACACACACACACACACATTTCCAAAAGCTCCAACTGTGATGACATCACACCGGGCAGAAATAGATTCTCTCCCTTCATCTCTCTCTCTCCCTGTCTCCCCCTCATTCTCTCTCTCTCTCTCGCTCTCTCTCTCTCACTCCTTTCTCTGTCCGCTGTTTTCAGTACCGGGTTGTTGCGGACCCCGCCGATCCTCCTAATTGGAGTGGAATTCTGAGGGAGGCAGAGGTCCCAGGTAATTTAACACCGGCAACTCTGCCACTACTATGCTGGGGCTTTTTTTTTCTCCCCTTCCATTTGTTCACCATTTTTGATGATATCAAGACAAACAGCAGGAGAAGAATGGCGTAGGGGAGAGACATGATATATAAAGAAAAGTCATTTGTGTTCTGTTACAGTTCGTGTTGCGATAACACAGAGAGAGTTCAGACAGACCCTGGCACCATTCTCACCCCCTCAGTTGAGAGAAAGGGCAGAAGAAAGCAAATGAGGAATACGTAGTTAAAGAGATCTCTTGGATTTAGGAAAGGGATATTTTATATCTGAATCTCTTTCTTTCTGGCGTAAGCCAGGCACTGCATTAAAGAGAAGTTGGATATTTGTCTACTTTCACCCCAGGACACAGGCTCCCAGTTCAAGATGTCTTATGACTTCAGAATTAACTTATTTGTTATACAACAGCTCATTTGAATAGCACAGAAGAGGGACAAACAAGTTCAAACACTGCAAACAAACTCCAACAAAACACAACTTAGTGTCAAATATTAAAATGAAGTACTGCGATAACTCAGAAAGTCTTTTCAAACTACAAGGGTGTGTCGTGGTTAGGCCACCAACCATACAAGCCTGCTTGAGGCTCACACACACACACACACACACACACACACACACACACACACAACAGATGACACCACTTGGTTTCAATGAAAGAAAAGAAAAGAAATCTCCTCATTGTAATGCACCAGGGGCTTTCACAGCTCTGGGTCATTCACCTAGGCTCTCCACTTCACCCTGAGATCGCACGCAACCTGAGCACTGGTGAAATGTTAACTGCGTCAGCGCACAATAACGCGTGTCAGCTCAGAAGTTTCAGGGCCGGTGGTTTCACATGTCCCTTTTCCTTGCGGTGTGAGCAGCTCGGAGAGGAGACCGTGAGTAAGCGCCACTCTAGGGGCCTACCTATAAAATACAGGCTGTTTTCAAAGCCCTGCGCCCCCCCCCCCCCCCCAAACCCCAACCAACAGAGGACGGGACTCACACTGACTCACGGAACGGATATGTCGCAGGCATCATGGGAGGTTCCGATCTAAGTTCGCACTACCCCCCCTACACACACACACACATACACACACACACACACACTGCACCACCCATATCTCTATCGACCCAGAGGTCTCCGCTTCTTATGTGGCCTACAATGCCAGTCGCCGTGTTAGCGAGAGCCCTCAGAAGTGGCAAAGGCGTGACTGCCAGAATGAAGACGCTGCCACAGAGGCATGGCACGACCCGAGACAGAAGCGGGGGCTTCAAAGGGGGGAGTTCGTTCTCACCACACCGCGCCGACGCCACTCTGCCAGGGCAGTAATGAACCTCGCTGTGGCGAGACAATGAGAAGCTGTAAATGTGATTAGCAATGCTGGCTTCATGAGCTCCACTGATAAGCACTTAAGAATCATGGGACTGCAGCAAAAATCCATTTCAACGAAACAAAACCAAAACCAAACAAAAAAACGAGAAATCCTCGGTCTGACGCCTTAAACACAAAAGGGGAAGAAAAATCCAATGGCACAAAATCAAGAGGCACAAAAGGCTCTTTTTTAATGGATAAATGATCAGGGTGATTCTCTTGAGGAGAATGGAGTCCCCCGTGAGAACAATGGTGATCTGTTTCACTGCAGCTGAGGTAGGAACAAGGGCCCTGCCTATAAGGCCCTCGTGGGGCCCAGGGACAATGACAGCAAGACCAGCCAGTATGGGGGCCCGGCGCTCAGTCACAGATGAGGCCTTTCAACCCCACAGACGAATGCCTTTCAATCCCCCTCTCTGCTGACAAGACTGGCACCGATAAAAAAACAAAAAAACAAGACAACATAAATGATGAAACAACACTGATTTGATTTGTAGGAGCTTGAAATCTATTGTTGAGTCCCTTTATCGGCTCATTGTGACTGAAAAGGCTCTGCCCTTTGTTATGCGTGTGACATAAATAAAGCATTTTAATATCCCAAAACCAGAAATAGGTTAAGCCTCTTTCATCAACTCCAAAGGCATTTAAGGGCTTTTAAAGCATTTTTATCCTAGTATATTGTAAGTCTTGATAATGGTTATCCTCCCTTTATCTGGTAATGATATAGTAAACAGATTTAGTCTCTCAGCTGTACCCCATTTTATAGCAAGCATAGTGCTGTCTGAGCAAGCATAGTGTTTGTCTTTTAAGGGTTCCTTCAGTGAGACTGGAGGTGTTATACAAGAGGATGTATTCAAATCGCACAGCCAGATCAACTCGGAGAACACACACTGGTCTTACATGATTCAATATCAGCCTAACACGACTTCATGACAAGGGATTTAGAGTTCAGAGGACCAGAGGCAGATGTGCTTGTCTCTGTCCTTTAGTGGAGCAGAGAGCTATAATAATGCTGCATCAACTTTTCCACACAGGCAAGGGTGGGAGGGGCCAGCTTCTCACAGCTGACCGGAGCAACCCTCTCGCCCTGAAGCCAGTACACGGGCATCAGCGTGGGCATGGACAGGTGGTTTTGCTGTTTACTGATGTGGAGGGAATTAAAGCGACCATAACCCTGCTGTGACCAGCAATATGGCAATACGGCAGCTGGTGGCAGAGAAGTTGGACGAGCGGTCGGTCTGACGTTCACTGTGGCTGCATTTTGCCGGTTCTCTCATTTTGGATAATTTAGTTTTGGCTGATTCAGTTACAGCCAAATTAAAATGCTGCACAAAAGATCTGGGCCTGTGCAATTAAGGATGCAAAATGCAATGTTTGCAGTCAGTTCTGCTATAATTGCATAACTATAAGAGGCGTTCTTAACATGCTTATGCATTTCATAAATGTGACCTCTTACTTTTAGAACATTTATTGCATTTATGCTTTTTCATCACAAATGCAAACAAAAAAGAAACAACTCTTTGAGGAGCTTAACTTTTGACTTTTTCTTTCTCTATGAACATCATAGCTGTTGGTCTAGGGGTATTTTTATTTTTCACAACACAAACTACATATTGTACCTCATATAACAAAAAACAATCACACTTTGTCAGTTTATATAAGCAATACCAAATACAACTGACTTTCATTGGCTTTCATTAAGCAAAAATGCCATTAAAACTTTCTCTTTAAAGGCACTGGGGTTGTAAGCTCTCAAGGAGATAACAAGAACAGATGCTTTGGGCAGCCACCAAATTAGCTGGTGGGTTAAATAATGAAACAGTCAGCCTTTTCACCCCTCAGAGCACTGCGAGTGGACGGCCTGCCATACCCCAGTAGCCTTCAACAGAGGGCCGGGCAGAACCCCTGCCCCTCCCCTGCACCCCCAACCTTTCACGGGGGCGGGCGGGCGGAACACACGACACCCCGCTGGCCCCCAGCTGGCTTCTTGGTCACCCACAACAAAGGGCTCATGGGCCGGGTCTCTTTTGTTAACGCCAGCTGCTCTCCAAAGCAACACACTCAACATGCAATCCCCCAACCAACCACACACATACACACACACACACACACACACACACTCGGCAATATTCTGCTGAGTAATTTTAGACGGGTCAAAGTGACATAAGCACAGAAAGAGGAAGTATGTGGGGTGTGGCCACTCAACTACACGACCTTTTGAAAGCAAAAAAATGTGAAGCTGAGACTGAAGTATTCTATCCACTTATAAGGAAGGAATAAAACTTTTCAATTTTTTTACGATAAATATACACTACTGTCTACTACTACTAATAAAAAGCCAAAACAGCAAGTTTTGAGAGTTTGAGAGGGCATATTTTTCCATCTATTTCATAATGGCTACTTGCCATATTCTACTCTATCCCTTTAAAAACACAAGACTGAACTTTCCCAGTAATCTAGCATGCCCCTGCCCTTTCACCAGAAGATCTTGTACCCTTAGCCGTCTTACCTTGAATGACTCCAGCTGCTGGTTTATGACGTCCATCTCCATGCCGACGGGGCCCTGGGACTCGTCCTGTTCCTCCGCCTTCTTGAGGCCGGCGGTGAAGTCCTGCAGCTTCTGCTGGAGCTCCTCCATGCGGCCCAGGGTGCCGTCCACCTGCTCCTGCCGGCCACGGGCGCGGTCCATCAGCTTGCCGCTCTGCTTGGCCAGGGCCTCCAGGTCCCTCTTGGCGCCCAGCAGGTCCGGCGAGGCCTCGGTCTCCAGCATCTTCCGGCAGGTGTCCTTGGCGTTGGCCGCGTTGGCCGTCAGCTCGGTCAGCCGCTCCACGAAGCCCCGGACGTCGTCCCTCTGCGCTCGGAGGGCCTCGGCGTCGCGGGCCACCGGCGGCATGCCGTCCAGCTCGTCGTCCAGGTCGGCGAAGCTGGCGAACATCTCGCGGACGCTGCTCTGGAACTTACCGATGCCCTGCAGCTTGCCCTCCAGGGCCGAGCAGACGCCCTCCACCTCCTTCCGGACGGCGCCGTGCTCTTTCTCCAGGCTGTCGGCCTGCAGCAGGAGGTCGGTGACGCCGTCGGCCTCGGGCATGTCCACCACCAGGCCCTGGGCGAGGCTGGTCAGCTGCCGGACCTGCTGCTCCACCTCGGCCAGCGTCTTCTGCTGGGCCTTCATGCCGCTCAGGTTCTTGTTGCTGTAGGCCTGCACGCCCAGAGCCGACTGGCCGTCCAGCTGCTTCCTGGCCCCGTCCAGCTTGTCCTTGGCTTGCTTCTGGGTGTCGCCGAACTCCTTCAGCTTCTGCGCCAGCTTCTCCAGCGACTCCTTCTTGTCCTGCAGCCGCTCGCTCAGCTTCTCCACGCCCTTCTCGATGGCCGCCCGCTCCTCCCGGACCGCCTCGCCGTCGGCCGTGCTGGCCTCCAGGAGGCTGTCGGCGGCCGTCTTGAGCAGCTCCACCTGGCCGCGGTGCTTGTCCACGTCCTTCTGGATGGCCTTGACCTGCGCCAGGGCGCTCTCCACCTCCGCCGGGCTGGCGCTGACCTTGACGCCGCCGCCGCGGCCCTCGCTCTCCTGCAGCCAGGCGCTCAGCTTGTCGGCCTGCTCGCCGTAGCGCCGCGCCAGCTGCAGCGCCCCCTGGAGCTTCTCGCCGCGCTCGGCCGACGCCCGCCTCACGTCCTCCCAGTTGGACTTGAGCGCGGCCAGCTGGCCCTGCAGCGCCGCCTTCTCCGCGCCCTCCGTGCTCTGCAGGAGGGCCTCGCCCTCGCGCACGATGGTGCCGTACGACTCCTCGTGCTCGCCGAGCGCCTTCTGCGCGGCCGCGTGCTCGCTCAGGCTCCGCCGCAGGACCTCGGCCTTGGCCGAGACGGGCTGCGGCCCCGTCTGTTCCAGAAGCTTCTCGTCCAGCCAGTCCTGGAAGTCTTTGGACGTCTGGTGGAACTGCTGCGAGCTGGCAAAGGCCGAGTTGAGCTGCTGAATACGTTTCCCTAGGAAAAACAATTCCAGAATAATAAAAATGCCCATTGTTAGTTTAACTCAAATAAAACTGCTACAATTAAAGTATCAGTTTGGAGGTTATGAGGTTACAGTACAGTACATGTATACAGCTTTGAGACAAACATAGACAGCTTTGAGAAGAGAACCATTTATAAGGGAACACAAGTTTAGACAATAAGGCATATACAACTGATATACAATACAAAAAGCTACTACATGGAACAGCGTTTGGAAGCTTTCAAGCCATGTGGCAGAACATGAAGTCAAACTAAACTCACTAGACATGGAAAACCATTCAGACGTGTCCAGACAATGAAGCATATGCTTCTGTGTGCTCAAAAGCAAAATGTCATTACTATCATAACAATTATGGCATTAGCCACTGGCAGTGAGGTAAGAAAGCACACATTGTGACAGAATATTAATGACTAGTTGACCTGGGGGGCTTTTTAAACATAACTGAGCTCTATTGTTTACGTGTCTGGAATCAATCAGTGAAAACTTAAATAATGTTTTGATCACTCCAAAAAAACAAGAGTGTCTAGTCACTAACACTTCCTGGGAAGAAGTCCAAAAAAAAAAAGAGAAAAAAAGCGTGGGGATGAGTTCAGCGGAGTTGAGATGAGGTGAGAGTCGACTCACCTGCTTTGTCCTCCAACACCTTGAACGGCTTGGTGACGGCGTCCAGCTGCTTGGCGAGGTCAGCGCGGAGGTACTCCTCGGCCACGAGGGCCGACAGCTCGCCGCACAGCGCCTCGGCCTCTTTGAGCCGCTTCCGCTCGTCCCTCAGCTGGGCCAGGGTGGCGTTGGTGGCCTCCAGCTGCTTCTTGACGGCGTCGGGCTGCGAGCTCAGCGCCTGCTGACCCTCCAGCTGGAGCTCCAGGGCGGCCGAGCTCTCGGCGAGGCCGCGGAGCAGCTCCTGGAACTGGGCCGTCTTGCCCGCGGCCTGGTCGATGAGGCCGGCCCGCTGGCCCAGCTGCCCGGTCAGGTCTTGCCATTTCTGGGTGACGGAGGCCAGCTGCTCCTTCACCGCCCCGGCAGACGGGTCCTGTGCACCCGACGAACTCAAGATGGCCGCCGCAGCCTCGTTCAGCTGGTCATACTGGGGCTTGCGGCTGTCAAACTCCTTGAGGAGAATCTAAAGCAACACAGAGTGGGATATTCAGATCTTTGCATGCCTGATCACAAAAGTGAGGCACACCAGAATACCATCTTTGATTTTGACAGAAAGCTAAGCTTCAATTTTCTATACAATTATTATAAATCATGTTTATTACATAATGGCTTCTGATTTTCACTTTGAAATTAGGTCTGGGAAGTCTTCAGACTCATACGCATAACTTAAAAAGCCAAGCATAGATTCCACGGCATTAATATTAAGGGTTATGCCATTAATGGAATTAATATTAACGGTTATAATGTATTTTTGTGACCAACAAAGTAGTTATAGTTGTTTATTCCACTGCTCGGTTGAGTTCCCCATTGTCCTGCGTTCTATAAGGGTGTGCATTAACTTTAGATATACGCACGGCTATGAAGTAGTTCCATTGTTTTTGACCGTATCACACTTGAATATTAATTCGCCAAATTTGTTGTGAAGTTTAATGCACTGTCACGTTACATACAAGCTGTAAAATACAGACGTTCGTATCATAGTAACGTTTAGCATATGACAGAGGCGTCATTTAGCTAGTTAGGTGGCAGTAGGCTAAGAAAAATAGCAATCTTTCAAAGTTAACGTTCATCAGAATCTTGGGATATGCCAGCTTGACAACGGGAGATTAGAACTAACGACTGGCTTTTGGCCATAGCAACCATCCATTTAGAACTAGTAACCGCAGTTTGAGAAATTAGTTTAAATGTGTCTGGGAAAAGTAGTTCTACAAATAACACAGTTCTAGCGATAAAACATTTAAATTAGCACTGGAAACGAACACAACGCAGTGGCAACAGTGGAATAAGCGGGATAATGGACTTCACGCCGTGCGGTTATTCAAAGTTAATGCACTTTTCTAGACGGAACGTCCCTCCGCTTCGCGTCGGGCCGTATCACCGTCTAGAACGTGCATTAACTTTGAATAACCGCACGGCGTGTCGTCCATTATCCCGTACATAGCTGTATGTAGCTATCCCATTTCTATCTAACTCTTGGCATCCATGAGTCATCTGGGCCGATCATCACCTGGACTTGCTGCTTCTGCATCTTGAGCATGTTGGGGTCCACAGACAGGGGCCCCAGCACGCCGGCCATCAGCTCCTTCTCCTGCAGCCACTGGCGCAGCTGCGGCTCGGCCGTCTGGAAGAGCTCCAGCATGCGGGACGACGCCTCCAGGTGCTGCTTCCTGTCCGCCACCGAGCCGCTCACCTCTTCCCACGCTGCGTCTGGGGTGTCGGAAACACAATAAACACCTCTCAGTAACACTCTCTCTCTCCATCTCTCTCTCTCTCTCTCTCTTTCTCTCTCTCTCTCTCTATGAGCACAATCAGCTGACTGATAAACACAGCAACCCAGACGAGGACAAACTGAATGAGTGGGGGAGAGAGCAAACCTCAAAAATAACAGTACTGAAACGCTCATATAACACCTCGGTAATCAAAACAGCGTCAGTGATGCACTGTGCCAAAGCACCAATAAGGTTGTGTTGTAGAGTTACTTTTTTGTTTGTGGCTGAGCCTAGTAAACGTCTTCATTTGTAACACCCACCATTTTCCCAAGAGTGCTTAGATAAGACTGACACTTAAGGAAGACGCACAGCGTCAGACAAGGCCTGGAGGAGGGTTGACTCCTTAGACACGCCGGCCAATCTCGCCGTGTCGTGTCCTCCCGATTTCCTCGGGAGTTCTTGCCGACGCAGCGCTGCCTGCGGAGTGATATCTACGAGCTGGTAGTGCCTGACAACCGATGATGGATCGGGAGACGAGCAGCACATACCTATCTCGGCCAGCATCTGTTTCCACTTGGCCGCTTCGGGTGAGTCCGGGTTCTGCTCGATCAGCTGAAGAAGCTTCTCTCTCAGCTGCTGCAGCTCGGTCTGCTTTTGTTTCAAGCCGTCTTCAAAGGCCTGAGGGATGAGAGGCGCACTCCAGAAATCAGGGATGCGTAGCACAGTGGTATTTGTCTCTTTCTCGAGTTGCTTTAAACTTTGATTGAATTGGGTCATACAGAGGACACTGACTGCACACTCGCTCCAGGACAACAGGTTGAAAAGTAGAGCCCTTACAATGAAACAATGATCATTTTATATGGCTAATTAACCTTTCCATTAATCACACTAAGGACCACTGGCAGTGGACATGCATAGACAGTGCTATTCCTTATGTTGTGGGCTTACTCATCAGGGAGGCTCTTGGTATATTAACATCATAGCTGAAGAAATTTTGCAAAATCAATATAGGGTACTGTATACTACTCACAAAAAGTCAGGGATATTTCAAGATGAACCTAAAATCCATTAAATTTCACCCGAAATCCAGATATCCATAACTTGTTGCGAGTAGTGTATAAACCGCAGCTAATGGTATACCTTCTGTTGCTCCATCTGTGCTTTGACGGAGTCTTTCCCAGCAGCCCCGGCGGCGCTCCAAGACGCCGCCGTCTTCTTCATGTCTGCCAGCCAGGTCTTCATGGCTCCACCCTGCTCGCGCGCCTCCTTTATGTCCCCGCGTCGGCGGCTCAGCTCGGCCTCCCGAGCCCTCAGCAGCTCCCCCAGGGTCCTGTAACCCTCGTCCACCTGGGCCATGCTCTGCTGGACCACCATCAACTCTGTGGGTGGTTTCAGTCAGACACCAGACAGAAGCCCGTCAAACATCTCCCCCAAAACCTCAAGCTCAACCCGCCAGCCACTGTGGAGAGCTCTGCTGTAAACAGTTGGCCCAGGCTGGGGGTGGTGGGGTCCAAACACTCTGTATGCAAACTTCCTGCTGGTTTACCTCTCAGTGGGGCTTACAGAGAATGGGGGGGGGGGTGTAGAGACAGAGAGGAAAGCCACAGAACCCCCACACATCTACAGTATGCACCATGCCGACAACGCTTCAGGATGGTGAGAAGATATTATCAGTAGCGTACCCAAACGTTGTGCATTAGCTATAATCATTTATTATTAAATGATTTATTAATTCACTATAATTCAAAGAAACTTACTTCACAGCACACCACCAACACATGGACTCCACGGGTGCGAGTGCTCCCTGAGAATGGAGCCCATGATCTTGGTGGTGTTGCTCTGCCAGCTGTGAGAGTTGCGTGTTTTCGCTCCGCAAAAGAATGCATTTACCTTTATTGGTTAAATAAGCATGCGATCCTGGTCCAGAGCCATTAGTAACAGCTGACCCTAGAGAAGACAGAACAAAACCAGAACAGCCCATGCCTCCACCATGAGAAAAGAAGCAGACACGTCAACACCAAAAAGCTGTATTAAGACTTCTACACACTCCCCAAGGTGCTGGCAACCCACACCAAGCTCTAGGAGACCACTGCAGACCAGGTCGTAAAAGCACGTACAAGACTGCTATTCAAAAGCATTCGAGCTATTTCAAATACACGTTGGCAGTACCTGATTTCGGATGGATTTTGGCCTTGGCAGGAGATGTCAAAACACTGATTAGGCTACACAGAGCAGAGCCTTTGCTATTTATATCCTGAACCATGGGAGCCTTGGAGGTCCATTCTTCCAGCAGTGCCTGAGAAGGGAATAATGAGTGTTATAAAGCACTTTACACAAAAAAACTAAGTCTGAAATATGTGTGCTACGTTGATAACTAAAAAATGATTCAACAGAGAGAGCTTGGACGACAGTGTGTAAGAGGAACAGCCAACTACAGCTCAGAGAGCGGAGAACAGAATTCTTGGAGATCAGACTCTCGCCCAATTAGAGCAATTTCAGATTCTTTTGAAAGCATTATTCAAATAACTTACAGTTTGATTCCTTTCAAGATACTGAAAGCAATCATTATTTCTTGCATATTTCTCAATATGCAAAATGCCCTGTAGAGAGAGAGAAAGAAAGAAAGAGAGAGAGAGAGAGAGAGAGAGAGAGATAGAGAGAGAGAGGTAGGCTCTTCCTCCTATCTTTGATATACGACCTAGATATTTTTGGTTCATTACTACAACGCCTTTAATCTTCTTGCGTTTTGGGGTCGTGTAACAGTTCATCATCGCGTGGGGAATTCTGAAGGTTGGGAGTAGCTGCTATTTTGTCCTTCCCCCCTCTGATGGAAAACACCTTTTCTCATTTCGCTGGCACGAGACCTCTAAACAACCACAACCATGAGGTTAACTACTGTACTGAGATCTCTGCTCTATGTCTCTAGGCTATCTGCTGAGGTAGACATACAGAGATTATTCCACAAAATTCATCATTTTAATGAATAAATACATCATTTTAAATGTAAATCATAATGAAGATGGTTAAGCCAAAATGTATGCTGGGCTATTTGTTCTAGTGAATGAATGAATGAATGAATGAATGAAAACGTGCATTACTACATTATCTCTTCTATCATTTTATACTAAGAACAAAAAATACTATATTATGTTTGTACTTTGCTTTGTTTGAATGGATTCTCATGAATACAGATATTCATGAAAATCCATGCAAACAAAGTAAAACATCTACCATGGACGAATGAACGGTAAGTGTTAAAAGCGTCATCCAATGTTGAGAGGCACTAGTAGCAACTCTGACGTGTCCGAAAGGGCAGACTGGACATCAGTCTCCAGCTCCACTCACGTTGACCGTCTTCAGGGCCTTTCCCAGGCCCTTGTCGCCGCAGTTGGGCTGAACCACTGGCACTTTCCCTGTCTTCTCCTCCAGCCACTTCACCAGGGCCCCTGCTGCTGCTTTGAACTCTCCCAGCTGGTCTTGGCATGACGTAACCTCCTCTCTCCTGCACAAAGAAATGGTGTTTACTGCCACATACAGTACACACACACACACACACACACACACACATATAATGACATGGTCTGCACCTCAGACTCCAAACAAACCAACACTTTTCAACCCAAAGGGCTATCTGAGGTCAGCAGGCAGACGTCTGAAATTACACACTGCTGTACTTTACGACAGAAATTCAGTCGAAAAGAGAACATTCTGTGAACACGGCAGTTTGTTTTTCAGCCGTTTCAACTGTACATCGATTTGTGCCACTTACTTTTCTCTCACTGTGTCTTTGAAGGCGTTAAAGGTGCTGGACAGAGTGTCCATCTTGCCCTGGATCTGGGCTTTACTGGCCTCTGTGCCCAGTTGGGACAGCTCCTTTGAAAGTCTCTGTAGAGTCTCCACATCCTTGGCATGTTCTGCTAGCTCCTCATTGGTGTCCTGACATATAATATAATATATAATATAAGATAATAATTAATTTAATTTAAAATAATATAATATAATACAATACAATAGTATATAACATATATAACATAATATATAATATATAACATACAGCAATCACTATGAAAAGCTCTGATTCAATCACATTTAGAAAAACTAATAAAACACTACTTGAAATATGATATTTATCAAATATGATATTGTAACATGATAACACAAGAACATTGCCGTTGCAGTCTATCGCACCTGCACCAGCTGGGAGAGCTCGTTGACGTTCTTGCCCGGCCCGTCCGTCTCCGACAGCTCCTGAGACCTCTTCAGCACAAACTGCTGCACCTTCTCGGAGGTCTTCTCAAACTCCTCCACCTTGTCCTTCAGCTGCTCCAGGTCGGACACCTTCTGCTTGTGCTTGTTGCAGGCGTCGCTGAAACGCTGCGAGAGGGCGGCCATCTTGGACTGAAGCTGGGCGGCAGCAGCTGGCTCAGCCGTCTCTCCGAACTTCTTCACTTTGGCCTGCATGGCTGAGATGCTGCTCTGACGACTTGACATGTCCTGCTCCAGAGCCTTCAGACCAAGATAAAAACAACGTACAGATAATCAATACTGCATTAATCAATAACAGTCACAGTTGCTCAATTGATGTCATTATAAACACTGATCAATGTTTTTTAACTGAAGAAATATATTGATCACAGAGGTCAATTATCATTATAAACACTAATCAGTGTCTTCCAAAACTGATTAATCAATCCAGCAGTTTGACCCAAGATACAATTAAGACATAGTGTAGTTCAGAACATGGATTGAACTTTTTGCCATCACTAGTGAACAAACTACTAGCCTAGCTAAGCCATACAACCCATCTGCAACAACACCTCAACTAAAAGCACAGCAGCTCTGTAATACTATACAGTGAGCCATGTAGAAACAAAGTCCATGTAGAACGGTGACGTACTGCCTCTTTGCTGAGGGCGTCTCCGAGGCTGGCCGAGTCCAGGGGCACGCGATCCTTCTTCCCCAGGGTCTCCTCTACCCGCCCCATCCAGCCCACCATCTCCTCCAGGCCGTCCTGCACACTCAGCGAGCGCGTCAGCGTCACCTGGAGCTTCTCGTTGCGGTCGCTGACCGACTTGGACAGGTTGTCATATCTCTCCACGATGTCATCTGGGGCAAAGAAAGGACATGGTTAATAGAGATTGAGAACGTGACGTAAAACGCAACGCATTTTGGGAATAGGTGGCCCAAAACTTAAGTTGTTTTACTGACGTGCGGGAATAACGAAGTGCAGTTGTTGAAATGCCGTTTACCTGCTGTGTTATAAAATTCAATAGAGTAACATGAAGCTTATCTTTTATCATTTTCCAGCGTGGAAAAATAATAGTACACGCCATGTTTCAGAGGTGACAAAAAGGCGAGGAATGGCATGGATAGCAGCAGTAAGGAAGCGCAAGATTATGTTCTGTTTTTCACACAATTTTTTCACGCTTAGTTTTCATTATTATCATGCCAGATCATAGACCCAGAACACTAGTTTACATGGGCTGGCATCTGGCGAGCCAAACCTACCCATAATTCTTTGTGTTTTGATGACATTGGTCACATGTCTTAGCGATCTCTATAACAAGCCTGTGCAAATTAAGTCATGATTTCAGAAGTGAATTGATTCTAGATTTATACTGAGTATTAGAATGAAATTAATAGGCATTATAATTCCACTTCAGAAATTAAATAAAAAATAACAATCACACATAATCGAATAGCAGAGAATCAATTGACTTATTTGTGTCAAGTATGATTCAGATAAGCGTCGACATTCCATATAGACACTACTGTAGCTTATAGTGAAGTTTTATCTCATTTCAGCATTTTGGCTCTTCTGGGATTCAGTAGTTGGCTCCTGACTGAAAAGGTGACTGTCCCACTCACCCACTGTTTCTTGGATCTCATCCTGATTGGTCAGCAGGTCCCCCTCGGCTGTGATAAGGGCATCAGCTGTTTTGCGCAGCGTTTCCACGGCAGCCTGTCGCCCGGTCGTCTGACCTTGCAGAGCCTGCGGAATGACAAACGCCAATGACATCACCGTCTCTGGGGTGACCCGACTGTCACCACTCGCCAAAGCCTGTTCGCTTCATAGAACAACAGGGACTTTTGGAACTTTATTCAATTTATTTACAATCAATCCAATTCAGTCTGGAAGCAGTGCAGATAAACAGCTTATGTTTGTATCACTTATGCTGGAAAAACAAATAACAAAATGTCACATTCTCGTAACACCAAAGACAACATGGCTAAACACAGAAAAGAATGTAAACTTATATGTTTGTTTATAATAGGACTAAATGAGAATGCAGATACAGTACACTCTACGCCGAGGGAATTTTGGTGTGTCCGAGGCGCCCCTAATCTTTCTTTCAGTATCCCAAAGCCCACAGAGTAGCCAGCAGCCTCCACACACGTAAGACACCATGAATGCATTTACCCCCTTGGGGGGCAAACTGAGAGACAAGTGGGGCCAAACCGAACTGCGATGTATCACAGAGATGTAATCTATTTAGGGCAGAACAGAGGCGGGCGGTGCGCCTCTGACAGAATTTGCCTCTCCCTCTCTCAGCCGCACAGCAAATGTCATTAAATCTCCACAAAGCTATTTGTGCCTTGGAACAGCGGCGTGTTTTGAAACGAGGAGCTATAAATAGCTGTGTTGTTTTAAACTGAGTGGAAACTCTGTATATGGAGAAGGGCTGAGATCGGGCTTGATGACCTCTCAACTTGTTCGGTGCCAAGAGAGGCATGAACACGCTGGAACACGGCATCTTGTTAGAGCCGCTCAAGCACTTACACCACGCAAATGAGCGGACGCTTTTGTTAAGTGTGTAATTTCATGTTTTCCCGGAGATGAGAAAGTTGTGTAAGATTTTCTCAAGGTACTAGTTTATTTGATCTCTCTTCAACCGCATACATTCTCATTCCATTCAGTACCAAGCAATTTAACACTGGCAGGTCACCATTATCAATGCCAGCAGACAGATCGCAATTATTTTTTGCCGCAACATCTTATCAATTTATCTCTATGAATTCAGACAATAAATGACCGATAATGGTGAAACTATAGTGTCACACTATGGGGCAAATGTTTGTTGAACAGATACAGTATTTGCTACGTGCTGACCTTCATGACAAGGGTCTGCCACTGTGGGGTGCGTTTCATTTATGTTAGCAGTGACCAGTACCTTGGTGTCTTCCAGCTGTTTCTGTAGGGTCTGTGGGTCAGCAGCGATGGGCTCCGACTGCTGCTTGCGAGCCTCTTCCTCTGAGGTGTCCAGCCACTTCTGCAGCCCGCCGCTGGCCTCCTCGTACTTCTTAAACTTCTCAACCACGTCTTTGAGGTTGCAGCCCAACTGATTGCACTGGAATGCATAAATAGACATGCACTCAGCTTCTTTCATGTATTCAACTTACTGGGGTAATTCATGTTATTTTGATTTTTGATAAACTCAATTAAACAATCACTTGAATGGTTTTTTTTGTTAAATATGGGCTAAACATTGCATATAAAAATGCTGTGTATATTTTCCTCAAGAATTACTGGGATAAACTAAACATAGAGTGTGCAGTCCTCTTGTCAAGCAGAGAGCTGATTTTTGAAATAGAAACGGCTCCACCAAGTGGTAGAAATAAGATATCACAGGCTTCACTAATCCGTTTGCACATACCTGAGAGTGCAGAGCCTTGTATTCACTAGCGGCTGCATCCAGCTTCTCCTGCACTTCTGCACAGGTTCCTGACATGTCCACCTCCGGGAGTGCGTCCTTGCTCCCGTGGTCGCCGTGGCTGCAGGCCTTGGCCGCGTCCAGCACCTTCTGCCCGGAGATGGTGATGAAGCGCAGGTCCCCTTTTCGCGAGATGACGTCCTCGGCGAAGCCGCGCTGCCTCTGGAGCTTGTCGTCCAGCACGTCCAGTTGGCCGGCCGGCTCCCCCAGCTCCTCGGCCTCCCCCTGGGCCTGCCCCAGCCAGGCCTGGAAGTCGGCGCAGTCGCCCTGGAACTTGGCCAGCTCCTCCTGGACGGCCTGCACCTGCTTCATCTGCTGCTCGGCCTGCGTCAGCGAGGCCTCGTAACGGCCGCGCAACTCCTGGATGTCCCGCTGGAGCTTGTCCTTCTCGGCCGGCGACAGCACGTGGGCCTGCTTGTCCAGCAGTGCCTGGGCAGACTGGGTGGCGATGATCAGGTCCTGCTGCTGGGATAGGATCTCCTGATGATGGGCCTAGGGCACAAACGAATGCACAATGTAATAATACGTTTGTACAATTACAGATCACAACCATGTAACATTCATTTTATCATTCATGTGTATCATTGTTTTATCTTTCTCTTTTTAAACCCCATCTGTGCATTATATTATCTATTTTTCAATGGTATCCTGTTTTTCCCCTGTCTGCTCTATTTCATTATGTCCGTGTGAAGTATTCTGTTTGGTACAAATCAAAGGGGTTATTGAAATCCTCATTCCTTCATTATACAGTAATATTAGTGGGGGGGGGGGGGGGCAATGAGAACAAAGGAACAATACAGAGGTATCAGAGTAACCCAGATTCTTTTCATTGTTCTGGTGAAACATACCAGGCCTCATTAGTGCATTCCATTGTTTCGGTCGTTTGTTTGCTTGGGGACGAGACAAACTCATTCATTCATGACCAGACACTTTTAGTTCACTTGTGATATGCAGTGTTGGGTGGGTAGACTGGTCAGGGTGAATACTACAGTCATTTTGCTACAGGAGCTGAGGTCTAACACTACCGTGGGGCATTGGGGGTCAAAGATGGCTCTGGGCACTAGGGCACATACCACAACTGAGTGATTTTATCAGCGAGAGGGACACATCTCTAAACAGAACTTCTATAAATGCCATCTACTACAATACAGCAACTTTGGGGAAAATTAGCTTATTTGCCATCTAGAGAAGAGGACACATACCCTTCACTTCTCTGTGCCATGACCCAGTCTATCAGTCTATTTTGTTTTCTTAATGTATGGTGCAAAAGCTGTATCATATAAAAAAGGGTAAAATAAAATCAATCAATCACTATTAGCCTAGCTTAGCATAATTCACTAGAAGCGGGCTATACCAGTTAGCCTACAGCTAGAAGGAAGCTAAAGGGGAGGTGTGTTCCTCAAAAGATTTTACAACTTTTTCTCTTCTGACATTGAGGAACACAAATATACTTGACCAACTGATTCCTGCTGGTGCGAACCTCATGGTTCGGTTATAAGATAAAAGACAATGATTAATAAAACACAGAGTTGGGCGTCAAAATGTGTAATTCTACAAGTTTAAATCAAAAAACAATATCTTAAACTGTTTTGTCGTGTCCTTTGCTGTATTTACCTTCACTTTATCAAACTGCCCGTCCAAATCCGAACTATCTGAGTCCTTGTCTTTGCTGGAGATAATGGGCAGGCCGTCAGTGGTGTCCACTGCATTTCCATTGGGATCGTCCACTGCGGTTTCCATGGGCAAGTTGCCATTCTCTGTGCCGGTCTGCTCCTTCTGTGCACTGTCCCCGGCCCCCTTCTCCTTCCCTACGTGCGAGATCCAGTCCAGCAGGCCCTCGATTTTGGTTTTGCTCTCCTCTAGTTGCTCCACAGCAGCGACCTACCCATGAGCACACACACACACACACATACACAGAGAGAGAGAGAAAGAGAGAGAGGAGAGTATACAAATGTAGCATTTTTATGAGAAAATAACAATAGATACAAATGACTTAATTCAAAAACGACCACAGATAATTATCTACAGTTTTAATATTACGAGCAAAGCTAAAACACATTTTGACACGTTCTTTAAAGGATGCACTCATGATAACACAGAAACCATTTATTTCAACAAAACCTTATCTTATACTATCTCATCTCCTGAAAGAACGCAGACCAGCTCTGCAGTCAGTCAATATCAGGGAGAAAATATTTACAACCTTTTAATACCACTTTTATCAGTCCCAAATGGCTTTTACAGAATGTGCTCCAACCTTTTCTGTTTCCTGTTTGATTGCTGTGGTCACAACCTTTTCCAGGTCTTTCCTGGACTCCTCGGCTTTTTCGTTGAGCATGTTGGCCTTGCTCTTGGCCTCCTCCAGTTTGTTCTCAACATCAGCTATCTGCTCTGGCGAGAGGTTGCTGCGATTTTCCTCTAAGAACTTCTTAGAACTGCTTATGACTTCATTTAAAGCTCTGGCATTCGTCTGAATCTCTTTTTGCAGCGCCTGTTGGATTAAGACACCAAGAGAGAAAAGATAATTACACTTTTATATTGCTTTGGCTTTAACCTACACGCAGAAACAGCTCTAAATCACTGCATGCAAAAAAAACCATCTCATAATGTGGTTGGGAAGCATGACACACTGATCCTTACTTGAACATGTGATATGCACGTTGATTTGCATAGCATACTGTATATCAAACAGCTATGCACAACCTTGTACTCTGCTTGAGATCATGTACACAAACTGTGTGACAGCCTATTTCACCAACATTGTACAAATTAATGTTCATGGTTCTCTGATTCACAGCTCTACTTATTCTTATAAGCCCACTCTATACACAACATGTCAATGTATAGCCACTTTGCACTGAATGCTGGCTACTGTATCTCCATGTAACCATTAACAATCTTGTATGTAATCTTGAGAGTGACCTCCTCCCTTCCCCTTCCTTCCTTCCTTTCTGTCTCTACAGTACTTTCTGGCCTTCTTCCTTGCTCTGGAGAGCCACGTAGATCAAGTAGTTCAAGTAGTAATTTAATTGATTTAATTCATTTTCGTATAAAATACTACTACTACTACTAATAATAGTAATAATAATAATAAGCTTTGTATAGCACCATTCATACACAGAATGCAGCTCAAAGTGCTTTACATTTCAAACATGCAACACAATAATAAAGAAGAATCATTCCTCTTCGTTGTTGAGGCCGTTTATGATCCAATCAGCAACATAGCTATTAATTCCGTTCGAAAGTAGGCCTGGTACAACAGACTGAACAGGCTGGCCTCTTTTCAGTTTTTAACTCTGTGTTCCCTTTGTACCTATTGCCTGTGAGTGGCAGCCAGGGTATAAGCAGGATAAAGGCCTTCAAGGTGTCCTATACAAAATTCTTGAACATGGCAGCGGAAACTCCACTCTGTTTCATGCTGTGGAGTTCTTTGCCTCTGCCTTGTGCATTAATTCTGCATATTATCGGGACACCTTGGTGACCATTGTTGCTTACTCTAGAGAGGTGGCATTCAATTATTATTTCCCTAAAATACAGAAGACTCAGGGGGGCTGTGAAACACGCTTTTTATAAAAAAATAAAAAATAAACAACTAAGACTGGACCTGCTGTTCTTGTCGGTACTGCTGCAGGTCCTCCATGTTGTTGGTGGCAATAGTCTGCGTCTGCTGATGGTGCCCGATGAGCCGGTTCTCTGTCTGAGTGAGGTTCTCACAAAGATCCTGCAGCTTCCCCGAAAACTCCATCTGCTTGTCCGCCACATCCTTCTAGAGAGTTCAAAGGACAGTCATATGGACCACGTTCTATGGACAATTCAAGGCAAAGGGCACACACACCAAGCACACAATGCAACTAGTTCCTTCCTACTCTGAACTTCTACAACAGTTGAGTATGCCGTAAACATGCCAGCCATTGAAAGGATTTCAGGGTTTGAACATTTCGACAGAAGAAGTTAGTTAGGTACATTCAGGTACATTCAGGACTTTTAGTGTTGACATTTGTGTGGCATAAAAAGTCAAGAGTGGAGAAGTCATTGGTCTACCAGAAGTTACTGCAGTGCAGTAGACCAGTGCTGTCTTGAAACCTGTAGGACCATGAAAGATGTTAGTTGTTTGGCAGTGAACAAGCCGTGGACTCTCTACAGGTGGTGATGTTATAGACATGCCATGCTTTCAGTGTTTTTCAGATAAAGAACACAATCTGTTGCACCTCAAATCACTTGCACATGTCAATAAAAACAATTCAGCAAACGTGGTAGAGAAACCACCCACTGTTGTTATGAGATGTACCGCTGTAGTGTGTGTACATTTCACAACAACACAGGGATGGAAATTAGCACCAACCACCACCAGCCAAATTCTGGTCAAATATGAAAATGGCTGGTGAATTTAGCCACTTATTTGCCAGTGACTGGTAGATGTTCACATTTTAATTCACAAGTTAATTTCCACCCCTGTAAGTAAAACTGGCAGTGTGAAAACGCAAGCCGTCCACGTCCGTCCTGCCGAACCTCCTGCTGCTGGCTCTCGTCCTCTCGGACCTCCAGTTGAAGGTCCAGCGTGCGACGCTGGGCGGCGAGCTTGTCCTGCAGCTCTCGATACGCCCTCTGAGCAACGCTGAGGCTCTTCAGCAGCCTCCTGCTCTGCGCCGGGCTCAGGAACTGAGCGTGCTCGGAGATGAAGTGATGAGTGCGAGAAGTGGCCTCTTCCAGCTCCCGTTGAGTGGCCGCCAAGCTCTGCTCCATATCCTGGGAGATTAAGGATACATGTTTGATTAACCACTCAGACTATGTGATAACCCACATGACTAGCTGCATTAATGATGTAAGATTTCTTTTAGAAACTTTAAGATAAAAAAAATATATATATGAATATTATTGCTGTATTGCATCACCACACACTTCATTCTTCAAGACATAATGATTGCAGGAATGGAAATAGATAAATACCTTATTTTGCTGAATTCTGTTTTTAATTGCCTCCAAGTTATCTATGTCCATGATGTCTAGTTTGCAGATGACCTCACAGTTGTCATGAATACTCCCTGATAGCTTATCCAGGGATGAAAGGAGGTCCTTGTAAGATGTGGCTAATTGGGACTGCAGAGGAGGGGAGTGAATGGTTATCTTAAAGTTCAATTTCAGGAGGGATAGTACAAATACCTTTATATAAGATGAACACTATTCACTGAGACATTTAAATGCTCAATAAATAAAAATGTATTATGCTTTTTTCCCTTAGTTTTTTTTGTGTTGACAAAAACAGCAATGACCCTCCACACTAAATCACACACAAACTTTACTGACCTTCTCTGTCTCAATTGCTTGCAATATAAGACTACTCCTTTCTGCAGACATTTGGCAGATGTCTGCGAAAGCAGGCTGTAAATATGTGAAGGCCGAAGCCAAATCTTGTTGGAATTGTGTGGGAACGTGTCCGTTAGCAGAATTGAGCAGCTGTGCGGCTATCTCCAGGTCTGCTGTTAGAATGCCGGCGAGAGCAGCAAGCTGTGACTCCAGGGACTAGAGAGAGAGAGGGTGGGCTGCATTAAGGGAGCTGAAGGGGCCAGTGGGATCAAGAAAGATCTGGACATGCTGACAGATTCATGCAAAGGGTGAGGCTTTGAGGGAAAGGGTGCATATAACATGTGTGGGCTAGATTTCAGAGACAGGAAAAAAAGAAAGAAATTAATTAATAAGGTGGTGCTCGGAAAGTGAAAATGTGGAAAGTGGTGATTAAAAGAAATTGGACTGATAGTAGAAGGTGAACTAGCTTGGAGACTGACAAGTTGGAAGATCACTGTAGCTTTCCCATAGCCTGCCTTCAATCATGTGTACGCACCGCAGAGTAGTGCAAACCCACCTGAGACTCCTCCAGCTGGGAGTGTAAGCCATCAATGGTGCCACTGAGAGGCCCTTGCTCCTCAAAGTCACTTTTAATGTCCTCCAGGACATCAACATGGTCCTGAAGCCTTCCCATAGACTCCAAGTAACTCTGAATGGGGTATATCTGCAGTGTCCAAAAAGGCAGAGCGTTCAGTCACTCCAAAATCAAATCAAATTGATAAAGAGCAAACAAGGTCTTAGCCTTTGGCTCTATCAGTTGAGATACTATATATCAATAATGAAACCTGCAAACTGCAACTCACCTTACAAGTGACCATTTCATCCAAGTCTGTGCCTTGGTCGACTTCTGCACATGGCTGAGAGCTGAGATCATCTGTGTGTGGATTCACATCAGTCTTGGCCTTACTCTCATCTGTGGAGCAAGCTGGTGGCTTTTCCCTACTGGTACCAGTGTTTTGGCTCTGCTTCTCCTCAGCACTGTTTCCCACAAGCGTGTGTAAATCTCCTTGGACATCCTCCAGTGTAGCAGCTTCTTTGTTCGATGACACATCTTTAACAGTCTGCAGCGGCTGGCTTTGAAGCTTAGCAACATCAAGAGGAAGCTGCTCTGCACTCTCACCACCATCCTCTTCCCTCTCCACGTCTTTGCCCTTAGACAACTCCGGACGGCGATCAGGGATGGCGGCCTGTCTCTCGGTATCCTGAAGGTCGCCTGGGGTCAGTTTCTGAATGATCTCAAGGATATCATTAACGGTTTGGCTTTCAGCCTTCTCTGACTCATCAGCGTCCACTCCCTCCGCCCGCTGTTTAACGAGCTCATTCAAAGACGACCTCAGGGCACTAAGGAGCCCTGACTGGGGAGGCATGACTGTCCCTGCGGCCACAGGGTGTGGTTGGGCAGCAGATGCCCGCTGTTCACTTTCTTGAGGCAATAGGCCCGGAGGCAGAGAACACTTAGTGCGACTGTCCGCTGTGGCAGGTGGTGATTCCTCAGTCAGCAACATGGATTGTGAACAATGCCTGTCATCGTTGTTGCTGTCTAGCTCAACATTGGCAGGCGTTGGCGCGATTGTAGAATCTGTTTTAACAGAGGAATGTGTAGCACCATCAGCCTGCACTGTCTCTTGCCTAGAGTGTTTGGCAGTAACTGATTCATGTTGATTGAGATCACTGACTGTATGACTGTCTGGCCTTTGTTCAAATGCCAGCGAGGCTTCTGCAGACGTCTCTGCAGTGGATCCTGGCAATGCCTTTCCAAACAGACTATTGGTACTTGTTGACATGTTTTGAGAACCACATTCCAGAGCAGACTGAGATCCTGAGGCACTTGAAGCCTTCTGGGCTGTGTGGTCCAGGGGACCTTCATTTCCACCACCATAACAGAGTCCCTGCATTTCTCCTGCACAGCGTTCTGAGTCACTTTCATGTTCATATTCTGTTGAACCTGAGGCACTACCTGATTGGGACTGCATTTTTTTGGAGTCAACAGACTTCACCGCCTCTACACACATGTCTCCAGGTTTTCCCCTTATGTTACAACTTGATTGGTCAAATATAGACGAGGGCAAGACAGTCTGATTCTTTCGGTCCTTCTGACCATCACTTTGTACCTGACACTGACTTGTCTGAAAAGGCAAAGATCTGTTGGCATCATCTGTATTCATCTCCAAACCAGTCGAGTCTGTGGTTTTATGTGATTTGACATTTTCCTGAGAGGTCATGGCTGCTGATTCTGAATGATCGGACAATCCTTTAGGTGAAGATGGGCTCAACTCAGTGTCTTGACACTGACGTTTGTGAAAAGGCAAAGACCTGTTGGCATCATCAGTATTTTTCTCCACTTCAGTTGAATCTGTGGTTTTATGTGATTTGGCATTTGTTTGAGGAGTCATTGCTGCTGTTTCTGAATGATTGGACAGCCCTCTAGGTGAAGGCGAGCTCTGCTCGTTATCTTGACACTGATGTTTGAGAAAAGGCAAAGACCTGTTGGCATCATCAGTATTTTTCTCCACATCAGTCAAGTTTGTACTTTTATGTGATTTGGCATTAACCTGAGGTGTCATGACTGCTGATTGTGAATGATCGGACAGCCCTTTAGGTGAAGATGAGCTCCGCTCATTGACTTGACACTGAGGTGTCTGCAAAGGCCTATTGGCATTATCAGAATATATTTCCACATCAGTCAAATCTGTGGTTTTATGTGACTTGGCATCTTCCTGCAGTGTCCTGACCGCTGGTTGTGAGTGATCTGGCAGTCCTTTATGTGAAGATGAGCGAAGATCAGCATCGTCCGACCCCTTCACTGATTCCGAATGAACAGACAGACCTTTAGGTGAAGATGAGCTTCTCTCAGCGTCTTGACACTGACGTGTCTGAAACGGCAAAGGCCTGTTGGCATTATCAGAATTAATTTCCACATCAGTCGAGTCTGTGGTTTTATGTGATTTGACATTTTCCTGCGGTGTCATGGCTGCTGACAGATCAGCATCTTGCAACCCTTTCACTGATTCTGAATGATTGGACAGCCCTTTAGGTGAAGATGAGCTCAGCTCAGCATCTTGCGACCCCTCTCTGTCAGTACTGCTTTGCTGGTCAACAGTCTGAAGGGTGTCTGTCTTTTTGTCATCCACACAGACATCGCTCTGGGAAGAACATGATATGCCTGAATCGCTCTGAACAGGACTCACGGTCAGATTCAATGCAATTTCATGGTATTGTAGCTGCCTTGCACTTGTAATCAAGTTGACTGCTTCAGAGGGCTGATCAGAGTTGTTGATCTGTGGGTCTCTGTCATCTTCTGCAGCATCATTCTCTATCTCAAATGAATCCCTGTCACTCTTGTTTTGACTACGTAACCTGCTTTGAGGGCAGCTGTTATTTTTGGAGAAGCATGGAAATCCAGTCTCTTCAGAAAGAGTGTGTGGCAAAAGATTTTGGGAGCTTTGGCAGGGTGGATATTCCTCTATTGTCTGAGTTACAGGAAGAGGTGAGTTTCTGAGATGTGATACAACAGTAATCTTAGCCCTGTCTTTGGGAAGTAAAGCCTCACAAGGAGAACTTTTCTTTCCAGAGCATGGAACAGATTCCTCCATTCTGTTGCTCAGTTTTTCAGGACGTACATCGTGACTCATGTGGTCATCAGAAAGGTCTAACATCAAAATGGCCACCTTCTTCTTGTCATCTTTCTGGTCTAACATATTTTCTGCTTCTTCCTCATCTATCATACCCATAGCCTGTGCATCAGAAACACTGTGGAGACAGCTGCCATCTGGATCAATGATGGCTTTATGGATGGGTTGTGAGTGAAGTATTTTATGGGCCATGTCATCCGTTACCATGTCATTTTCAAGAGCCTCACATATACTGATGGTGTGATGGGATTCTGAGTCATAGAAACCCCCAAGAAGGTTCTGTTGCTCCATGATCTGCAGAGCCACTTGGGAGGATATCAGACCTTGTGAAACGGCCTCTTGCAAGGTCGACATGGTTCCAGATGGATTCCCGGCAACCCTGCCTTTACGAAACTGCAAAGCTAGGACTTCCAGCACCGTCTCCTCATCAACAATGCCCTTGTCTAGAGCAGCATCCAGGTCATACCGCTTGCCTGATGTGACATCTAAAATGCCTCCTTCTTCCACCTGAGCTCTCAGAAGATGGACGGCAAACTCCCTCTCATTCTTTTCATCCCAGGCAAGATCTGTGTAAGGGCATTCCGTCATCATGTCCATTGATTTGGTCAATTCACTGGTGAACGTGTGGCTATCTGTGCCATCGTCCTCTTGTATTTGCAAGATGGATGTTTCTGTGATGTGCAAGACATCTTTGTCAGTCTCAATGTCAGTCTTAGAACAGGAAATCCCCTTTGAAGACTTGGATGCATGAATGATAGTGTGAGTAGTTGCACTAGATAATTCTCTAACTTCACAAACATCATCTTCATCATCTTCCATTTCATCTCCTTCCTCTAGTGATTCTGATTCACCACTCTCTTCAATTATCCTGTCTAAAGTTCTGTTGATGAATGACCCATCTGAAATGTCTGAGTATGAAAACAGTTGTGTAGTCAAAAGCGCACTATCATTGTCTTTAGTTTGGCTTCCTTCACCTTCATATGCAGATTTGGATAACATTTTGATGGACATCTGGGCAATTTGAGAGGTCTCTTTGAATTGTTGGCATGCACCATCCATCTTTTTCTCAGCCTCGCCTGAGTCAAAGCCTTTGTTTGCTAAAACGCTTGAATTCCTATCGCATGGTCCCTTTGTAATTTCTGGGAAAGTACTACTTGAACTGTTTGCATCTGTACACCGCATTTCATCTTCATCATCCAAAGTGATATCAATACATTCTGATGATCCCCCAGACCCCGTCGAATTTTCCATGAACACTTTGGCCATTTTGTTCAGTTGCCCATCAAACACTAGTAGCCTCTGTCTTGTATTGGGGTCCATATAGCTGTTCATCATTAGATAGGAGACGAATAACTGGTGGGCCTCTGCAGGAGATGGTATGTCCATGTTCTTCTCATCCACTCCTGAATCCTGAGAAGATCCATGGACTCCTTCCAGTTGCAGCTTACGCCAAACCAACCAAGATGAGAACCTCTTGTTGAGGTAATCAATGTCAGGAAGTGAGTTTGGTAGCTCCACTGTTTTTAAGATATCTGCAGTGTACTCATCAATAAGACCATGTCTGGTGGCAGAGTCAATGTCAACTAACTCAGAACTCTCTGGTATGTAAAAAGCAGCAATTTTTTCTTGGTTGCAGAGCAGTTTGGATGCTAGGTGATCATTAATAATTTCATGCTCTAGGGATGTTGTAACAGTCAGGACTTCACCAGAGTCTGAGTCAAAATCTTTGGCCGCTAAAACTTTTGAATTCCTATCGTTTGGTCCCTTTGAAATTTCTGGGAAAGCATCACATGAGCTGTCTGCATCTTGACACTGCATCTCATCTTCATTATCCAAGACAATATCAGTAAATTTTGATGATGACACATGGATCTTCTTCTCAGATCTCCCAAGCCCAGATGAATTTTCCATGAACACTTTGGCCATTTTGTTCAGTTGCCCATCAAACACTAGTAGCCTCTGTCCTGTTTTGGGGTCCATGTAGCTGTTCATCATTAGATAGGAGACGAATAACTGGTGGGCCTCTGCAGGAGATGGTATGTCCATGTTCTTCTCATCCACTCCTGAGTCCTGAGAGGATCCATGGACTCCTTCCAATTGTAGCTTACGCCAAACCAACCAAGATGAGAACCTCTTGTTGAGGTCATCAATGTCAGGAAACGAGTCTGGTAGTTCCACTGTTTTTAAGATCTCTGCAGTGTACTCATCAATTAGGCCATGTTTGGTAGCAGAGTCAATGTCAACAACCTCACAACTCTCTGGTATGTAAAAAGCTGCAATTTTTTCTCGGTTGCAGAGCAGTTTGGATGCTAGGTGATTGTTAATGATTTCATGCTCTAGGGATGTCGTTACAGTAAGAATTTCACCAGAGTGAGGCCACAGAAGACCCATAAAACCCTTTTGTTTCTCCAACACTAAAAGTGCACTTGTAGAGCTCATTAAATCGCAATGAACAGCCTCATCGACTGATAGTCTTTTACCATTATGAGGGTCAACAATGCCACCATTTTGGACCTGAAGATTAAGCACTGCACTAGCAGTCTCTTGATCAATTAGGCCTTCTGACAAAGCCTCTTCTACAGTGTGTTTAGTCCCCGTTTTGGGATCCACAATGCCCCCAGCACACAACTGAGACCCCAACAGGCGAAGCATGGTCTCTTGATCGATGGCCCCCTCGTGGACTGCCCTCAGAATACCAAATTCTTTTCCTGATTTAAGCCAGATGTTTCCATCTGTTCTGGGTTTCACTGGTAGCAGACGCAGGCCTGTCTCTTCATGAAAAACACTCCTCTGCATAAGCTGATTGAGGGATACCTTCTCAGATGTATTAGGGTCAATCAGGAGCTTTGAGATGCTCTGATCCTCACCAAGTTTGCTGAGGAGATCTGCGGGGATCAAGCCATGCTGGACTGCTCTATCGAGATTGAAGACCTCCCTAGAGGAGGTTGTTCTGAGACCCCCAGTAGCCAACTGAATCTCCAAAATCTTTATTGCAAGGTTCTCTGAGACAGCTCCTTCCTTCAGTCCAGCTATAATAGGGAGGGGTTCAGAGGCGTAACTGGGGCTTGAGAGGCACTTGTTAGCTTCGTTCAAGTCTTTCAGTTGCATGTAGGTGGATTCGTCGACAAGTCCTTGCTTAAGAGCATCCTCCAAGTCCAGGCACGTCCTGACCTCTGGAGAAATGAGTCCAGATGTTATCAGCTGTGCCTCCAGGAGACTCAGCCCAGTGGTGTGGTCAATCAGGCCCCTCTGCACGGAGCAGTAGATGGATAACATCTCCCCACTTCCCATCACCAGAATCCCTCCAATGGTCTGAAACCTCTGTAATAAAAAAGAAACAATTGCAGTTCGATAGGTTGTTTTTTTTTACTGTACATGCCAAATGAGGGCTATGTTGTTTATATCAAACGTTATGTTAAATATTAAATGTCAATTTTTATTTTATTATAGTGTCTGTGCTTGTGAGGAAAAAAACATGAAGACATCTACTCACCCGTAACATGTCTATGAATGCTATCAGTACATGTGCAACAGTGAAAGTCAGTATTTCAACAGCAAGAGGAGGCACACTGAAACACACTGAAAGCTGGCATGCATCTGTGGATAGAATATTTGGCATCTTGCACAACAAGAGAGTTGGTTAGAGACAACACAGAGGTAAGCATTACTGATGCTCGGTGAATACCTGTATGGAGGGAAAAAGAGGTCTCCTGGGTTGGCTGTGAAAAGAAGCTGTGAAGCTGGGTGATATTAAACACTCCATGCTGGGCATGTTTACAGGATACTCACTCCACACTCTTAGCGTGGTGACACTTCAGGCATTTTGGGCAGCACCATTGGGGAATTTTGCCAACAGAACTTCACAAAGGGCATTTAGAATTGCTCACTAATATCTGAATACATCTGGATGGTTAAATTATATTGTTTGGTTCTCTGTGTCCAAATGGTGTTGCCCAAAATGTTATCCTGTATGTCAGTACTGTTTGAACTAACACCTGTCCACAACCCTATCCAAGCACACACACAGCATTGGGTCGTTTAATCGCAAGGGATGTGATTTTGTGATTTTAGCAAAGTGGTGACACCGAAAGATGCCATTACCATGCTGTGGATATGGTGAATAGAAACATTGGTTAGTCATGCAGTCTGGGACAGGAGTGCATTTTCACATAGGGGAACTGATCTTCCTCTCTAAAGGTTGCAGAGGATTCAGTACCTTTGCCTTGTCAGTAGAGGGAGCCTGTGCATCAGTGCACTGTTGGGAGAGATCATTGTAGGCCTGCTGCAGAGCCTTCAGCTGCTCTTCGGCCTCCTGTTTCTCCTCTTCAGTCATCCTAAAGGGAGGAGTGTAGCATAGTTAAACAGATGATTAACATTATGGGCACAGATAGATAAGCGCAGCCCTTTTTATTTGAATGGACTTGTTTTATACCCTTAATAAAATTTCCATGCATTATATGTGGACAGATAATGTGACAGAAATAGTAACAAACCACTCCATAAATAGACAACAGACTTGAAAATAGCAGAGATTTCATTTTGAGTTCCTTTGAGCATGTACAGCATTCACTTGAATTCAGACACGCTTATACGTTATGCTTATAGCTCTTAACAGCTGCTTTTGTCCAAAGTGACTTACAATGAATGATATCAATAAACATTACATTGACATTAAAATTAACAGTTTAAAGTAAAGTCATAAAGCCACGATTTGAAAAAGAAAGCACAAAATGTATCAAGGCATACTTGTCACTGTGTTTAGTGAGCATCAGCTGTGTCATCCTCAGTGCTTCTGCAATCTGTTCCTTCTTCGTCACCATTTCCTCCATAGATGCCTAGAAATACACACACACAGAATGGAGACCAGTGAACAGACGTCATTGTCTGGACATATTGTGCCGAACACCATAATGTACAGACAAGTTAAAACTATCTGCACAAAAGAGAAGATTTCCAAGACAATAACGTGACTCATTTCAAACAACAAGGATCCAAAAAGGACCTCCCATATATCTTTTCTTTCATTTTGTAATTTCATCATGATATCATCATTGGGGATGTATAATTGCAAATGTTTGTTTGCTTTCCTACTTGTCTGAAAGCCAATGCAACCTCTATTAAAGTAAATTTTGCAATATAAAGTTTTTTTTCAAATATAAAAATGCCATCAATAAAGAAGCTAAAATAATAGAATGAACTGATATATGAAATGTTATCTTTTTTGGTGTTTTATGTCAAAATACAGTGATGGGGATAAAGAGCGACATTTCATCAATGACTGAACTATTAATTCTACATCGTGCCAAGACATTCTGTTATATCTAGCAGAATATAGCACTGAATATATTTTAGGCCTAAATAGTATGTATTTCTACAATTCTGTTTAAAGACAAGCTATATTATAAGATGTATATGTGATGACGTTCCTATTTGGAAGTTTGGTGGGGACGTGTAGCAGTGTTAGCATACAGTGGTGGCATGGTTTACTACCAGCACAAGCTGTGACATGTTGTGGACAATAATGGGAGAGGCAGTGAGTGGATGCATGTCACATGTATATGGGCGTTACAGAGACCCACAGCTGTAAAATTAAAGCTAGTGGTTACTTTTATTGATGTGAAGATTGTATATCTTATTTATTTGAGAGCTATATTTGAATCTAACCAAACAAATATGTGAGCTCAAAATGCCTCCGATGGGGCACCATGATGATAGCGCTTTTTTATTTAGATCTTCTGTATTATCATTTGACTTTATAAACCATAACAACCTATATCTGTATTATTACCAAAGACTGACAGTCCCAGTAGATGGTAATACAGACTGTGCTCATAATATGCAGAGAGCATGTGAGTGACGAGCTCATTTGCAAAAAAAGATTAGCTCCATTTTCGTGAATTTTCATAGATCGTCCACATAATACGAATAAAAATAAAGTTATATTGTTTTGATTAGATTTATTGCTACTTAATAATAAAAAAAAACAACTGCTGTTTGACTAATATGACCTGGAATGCTTATTACAATATCATGTTTTTCTAATATTTGTATAATAATGAATATATCTGTTTTTGCAAATTATTATTTGTATATGTATTTAGACATTTGCAGTGTTCATTCAGTCATTGTGGGAGGAGTGGAGGATGGATCATATCTTTATGGGGGAAACTGTCTTTTGGGGCTTTCATTGTGCTTGTGTACTTATTGCAACCCTACCGAAAGAGAACCATGGGAATCGTATAGTATTTTGGGACAAAATATTTCAGTAGTCTTATGGGAATACTACAAATAATATAGGAATCTTATTATGTTTTGGGGCATTCCATAGTACTATGACTGTACAGGTACAATAGGAACACTACAGAGGGCAAGTATACTATAGAGGATACAATATAAATAGTATACACTGTGAGAGAAACACTATAGAAATCTTATAGTAATATTATGGTTCTTTTTCGTAAAAGGAGTGCATAAAGCCCCTCATGAACTCCACATTTTATAAAATGTGTGTGTCTCACTGCTAAAATAAATGTATGGTGTGTACAGCTTTATACTAGATTATTACCTTAAATGGCACATGTCTTACTAGAAGCATGTCAAATGTATTGTGTGAAATGTCTGGGCATTAAATGACGGACTTACAGACTTACTTATGTGCTTACAGATTGTGATTACATGTTTATAGACACAGTATGGCAAAAGTGAAAGAAAGCAAAGTGTGGTCTCATTTTTATTGAGAATAAAAAATATATAAAATACACCATTATCCTATATAAAACAGTCATGCTGTGTCAGATTATTTACTCTGCAATTAACCATCACAATAACTGTGCTACTGCATCAAGGTGATTCATTATCTGCCTTATTAATTCCTTGCAACCAGCACAGTTGGCAATTTATGGTCTTGAGTGCAACCTATAAAAACAATTCAAAAGTCAGCATTTAATGAAGAAGATATTTACGATGCCTATTATTTACCTTGGGCATACTAGAGCTCTCTGAGACGGCTTTACCATCTTTTCCAACGTTCTCGTCTTTGCTCGAGTTCACACTGGACACCCAGTTTAAAAGCTTGCTAACTTTATCACCGTGCTCTTTTTTCTCCTCCTCAACAGTTTTCTGGAATTCAGGGACAGAAATGAACAAGAGTGATTAAGTAACAATACAACTGATTATTAGACATTCATGGTTTTTGATAAAGGTCCATGGTATAATTTTACAGTAAATAAAATAGAGGTACTGTTTTTTTTATATTTAGCAATTCAAGAATAGCATAATCTACCCGTTGAAAACCACTGAGATTCATAAAATATTTACATAACATAAAAAACATGTAGCTTATATGGAAAGACACAGGTGGAACAGGAAAGTTAATAAAGAAGTCACAACCCTTGCACATTCTGAATAAGAGTTGACAATAAAAGCAAAAGATGGCTGTTATATAATGTTCTTTGTGGCACTAAAGCAATAAGTTACATATGTCGATAGGTCCAGATGTACTGGAATGTTCCTGTGGTCCCCGTGCTTTGTGGTTTGGTAGCTTCAAGCAACATGAAACCTGTGTGGCCATCAAAGACACCTTTTTCCAGGGATTCACCGAAAGAAATCCTCTTCTTGGTCTTTGGGCAGGTAAGGGATTTGGAAAAGGACTTTTCATCTTTGAGCTGGGAAGCTGTAGCCTTGTCTATCAGGCAGCCCAGGAGAGCTTCATCCACCGTCATCCTCTCATGGGTTTCTGGGTTGATCAGTCCTCCAGTAAAGAGTTGGTATTCCAAACATCTCATCCCAACATCTTTCGATAACAGGTTTTCTTGCATGGCTTGGGCCACTGAAAGGGTCTTTCCTGTTTGGGGATGTGTGAGACCATTGTAAGCTTGCTCAAACTGCTTGAGTGAGTGTTCAAAGCTGTCATTCAGAAGACCTTTCTGAATTGCCTCAGCAATCCCAACACGCTCCCCAAGTGCTGGGTCACAGATGCCTCCAGTGCATGCTTGAGCTTCTAGGAGCCGAAGGGCGGTCAATCTATCCACAAGGTTCAGTTGGTGACCTTTAAAGACAGAAAATCTCTTCCTCGAAGCAACGTCCCACAGTCCAGCGGTGGGACAATGTGTGATTCTGAAAACAACCTTTCTGGAGTTCAAGAGATCTGCAAGCTCATATATACTAAGGAGGCCATTCCGGTATTTGGCGAGTTCAGACGATTCGAGGATTCTAAGTCTAAGAGCCGTTTCAATGCAAAGCTGTCGACCACTTCTAAGGTCTGTTAGTATGTGTAGGAGGCTTCCGTTAGAGTCTGTGACAGAAGTTTCCTGCCATTCAGTTTCTTGCTGAGAGAGGAAGAGGTATGTTTTCTTATCAATATGGTTGCCTTTGAAGGCCTCATACACTGGCATCTCAACTCCACTTGAGGTGTTGATAACAGACTTTCTGCCTTGCACACTGTCGGGGGTAGGGTTAGCTTCCTGCTTACCACCTACTGGCAAAAGATACACGCCACTCACTGTGTCAAAAACACACATTTTCAACAGCTCACAATAATAATCTCTCTGGCCAGTCTCAGGGTTATAAAAGCCCTTAGGATTGCTGACTGGATCATAGATGGTCTGATAGGTGAACTGGTTCAAGAGGCCATTTTCAAAAGCAGAGCTAAGAGGCACCCTCACACCAACCACTGGATGAATGAGGCCACCTGTGGCTATCTGAGCTTCAATCATCTTCTTTCCCCTGTGTCTGTCAAGTATTCTTTCTTCCATGGCCTGAAAGACCGAAAGTATTTTTCCTGCATGAGCATAACCACAGACGGCTTTTTCAGCCTCTATAAGCTTCTCCTTGAGGTCTTCTCTTATGATACCTTTTTCAAACGCATCCTCTGCAGAGTAGGCTTCACCTGTTGATGGATCAATAATACACCCAGTAGCCGCTTGAGCTTCAAGGAAGTCAACAGCGTAAGTCTTTGTAATGATCCCTTTCTCTGAGGCCTCAGTGAAGGACATATTCTTCTTGCTAGACTGATCGTAAACCCCAGCGATTGACGGTGGCTTGCTAACAAACTGAGCGACGCATGCTTGTACTTCTTCCATGGACATCTGCCCTGTCTCTAACTTCAGGGCAGTGTCACTATCCAGCAAATTCACTTTGATCAATTTCTTGATACTGATGCGTCTTCTAAGGCCTTGAACTTTGCGTGATAGAGTTGAGGGGGAAGCTGTGATTTTGCTAGTGAGTCCAGAAACATCTGAGTTGGAGATGTTAAACGTAACAGACTGCCCTTTGCTAGACTTGCCTTTCTCAGACAGAGAGCTTTTGCGCATGGTGGCTGTCTGCTCTGTTGTTATATTCTGGCTGTTAGACTCTTTTGTATGTGTCTGTACCACAGCTGAATTAAGCAGTGAGACTGAATTGGACATTGTCTTCGTGATATTTTCCTGAGTGTTGTTTTGATAGACTTCCATTTTGCCTTGCTTCATTATTCTCAGCTCCGCCAGAACTTTATCCTTCTCCAGAGTTGCTATCTGTTGACATGAGATTATTGATACTATTAAATAAAATATTTCGATATAAAAAATAAAATTAGTTAATTAAAATGTTTGACTGTCTCTGTATACATACATACTCATACAAGTTAAACAAGGAAATAATCCTCAATAGTAAATTGTAGTTATGAATACTAATATTGCTCATTCAAGTCTATTAATTCACTAGAAATAAATTCAATATTAAAGTACATATTAGTAAATAAGTACTCATTTGTACCTCTGAAGAAACTTTCATCTTCTTGAGTTCATCCTCCAAACTTCGCTTTGCCTCTTCATATGATGATACAATATTCTTTGTTAATCGCAGTTCTGTCTGCAGCTTTGCAATTTCATGGTCTTTGAAACACTGATGATTTGACATTGATGGTTTATCTGATTCCAGTTCCTTAACTCTCTTGCTCTCAGAGTTGATCTTCACCTCAAGCTTCAAGACCTTCTCTTGAAGGTTTTTCACTTCCTCCATGTAGGTAACAACTTTTTGTTTCAGGGACTTTACCTCCCTCTCAGAAGCCTGTAGCTTCCGTTCTGATTCTCCCAATGTCTGCTTGAGTCGTGGAACCTCTTTGGAATTTTCTTTGCGAAGATTGTCCAGTTGACTTATGCTTGACGCCAGCTTGATTTTTTCATTCTGCAGATCAGATAACTTGGATTTTGTTTTAAGCAATTCGAGTTCCATGGCTCCTTTGTCCTTCACTGCTTGCTCCAGTTCAATGCGAAGAGAGTCTAGCTGTTGTTGAGTCTCTTGCTTTGAAATCTGGGAATTGTGAAGCAGCACCCGGAGCTTCTCAATCTCCTGCTGGAGATGTTTCTGGTCCCTTTCGACTGACTCTATGTTCTGGGAGCGCTCTGTGGATTTTTTCTCCAACTCCACCTTCAAGCGAGATTCTCTCACTGTGATTTTCTGCTCCATCTCGGTCTGGACTAACAGCAGTTGTTTTTCATAGCCAGACTTCTGTTTCTCCAGTTTATCCTTCAATTCATCCAACATGCCTTTGCAGCTTTCAAGTTGATCTTCCAGAAGTTTGGACCTCACCTGGGCATCAGAAGCTTCTTTTTGCTTCTTTGCAATGTCCTGTTGGGCTTGCTCTAACTGTATTTTCAATTGAGAGAGCTCCAAAATCGGACCCTGGACACTGGATGATTGTGTCTGACTCTTCTTGATGCTCTCTTGGGCTTGTTCCAGCTGCATTTTCACTTGCGAGAGCTCCAAACTCAAAGCCTGGGCACTAGATGTTTGTGTTTGACTCTTCTTGATGCTCTCTTGGGCTTGTTCCAGCTGCATTTTCACTTGCGAGAGCTCCAAAATCAGAGCCTGGGCACTGGATGTTTGTGTTTGACTCTTCTTGATGCTCTCTTGGGCTTGTTCCAGCTGCATTTTCACTTGCGAGAGCTCCAAACTCAAAGCCTGGGCACTAGATGTTTGTGTTTGACTCTTCTTGATGCTCTCTTGGGCTTGTTCCAGCTGCATTTTCACTTGCGAGAGCTCCAAACTCAGAGCCTGGGCACTAGATGTTTGTATTTGACTCTTCTTGATGCTCTCTTGGGCTTGTTCCAGCTGCATTTTCACTTGCGAGAGCTCCAAACTCAGAGTCTGGGCACTAGATGTTTGTGTTTGACTCTTCTTGATGCTCTCTTGGGTTTGCTCTAATTGCATTTTCACTTGAGACATCTGCAAATTCAAATTCTGATTCTTTTCAAGCACCATGTTTCTGTCCTTTTGAAGAGTGGACATTTCTGATGTAATTTGCTGTATTTTCTCATGTGCTGTGGTTTTCTCTTTCTGAAGAACCATGATTTCCTGTTTGAATTTAAGTGTGTCTTTGTCTACAGTGGAGCTCATGTCTTTAACGACCACTCTGCTTTTTTGGAGCTCCACTTCAAGGTTCTTCACTTTAGACTGACTGATGTTTGCTTCCTGGGTTACCTTAGTAAGTTCATCTTTGGTTCCTCTCAACGTGGCACTCAGATTATCAAACTCACCCTTGAGTGTCAACAGTTTCTGGTCAGCAATATGCTTCTCCTTTTGCATAGAGAGGATGTCCTGTTGAAGATTTAATGTGATCTTTTCAGAGCTTCCAGTAATTCCTTTCATGGACAGTTTACACTTCAAAAGTTCATTTTCCAGATCATTCACTTTGGTAGCATATTTTTGCACCTCACCATTTCCCCTCTGCAGCTCTCCCATGGTTTTCTTCAAGCTAAGATTCAACTCATTGATTTCCATCTTCTGTTCTTGGACTTTCTGTTTCACGGTAGTTCTCTCATTTGAAATGGAGTTCAGCTCAGATTTGAGCATTCTGATGTCTTTTTCATATGTGGCTATGTTTGCTGACAGGGTTTTGTTTTTCAGCTCCAATTCGGCCGTTTTCTTGACCTCTTCATTGTAACCCCTTAGTTTCACCTGGAACTCATGTGCTGTTTGAGTCACCTTGAGCAGTTCCTCCTCAATGATCTTCACCTGACCTTTTGTGCTCTCCGCTTGGGTCCTGTAAATGCTGATCTGCTGATCTTTGCTGCCCAGCTCAATGTTCACTTTGTCAAGTTCTCCTCTCATACTCTTCAGGGAGTGCTCTGTCTCCATATTGATTTTCTTGAGCTCCTCAACCATTTTGGTCAGTTGGGTAACCTGTTGCCCACCTTTCTGCAGTTCCAGCTCAAGGTTTCTGGCTTTGAGGTGAATTTCCTTCTCAGACCTCGACTTTGAGGACATGCTCTCTTTAGCCTTCTGCAGGTGTTCCTTAAAAGTGTCGGCTTCGGTCTTCAGTGCTTTGAATCTCTGTTCGGCGAAAGATTTCTCTTGCTGAAGTGATTCAATACATACCTTGAGATTTCTTACATCGTTTTCTAAAGAACCATTTACTCGTGTAATTTCATTAATCTTATACTTCAGCTGGTTGCCTTCTAACTGTGATGTGCTAAACTCATCTTCTAAGCATCTAATTTTGTGCATGAATTCCTGTTCTACTGAGTTCTTCTGAAGAAGTTTCTCTTGGCTTATTTTCAGTTGTTCTTTTATGCCGTCCACCTCTGTCTTGTGGAAAATGGCTCTCTGCTCCATGGTGGTTTTGTCTCGCTGCAATGACTTGACTTGTTCTTGGTAAACGTAGATAGATTTTTTCAGTTCAGAGCTTTCCTGTCTTATTTCGTCTACTTTCTGCCTCACACCATTTCTGTCTGTTTCCATGTCCGCCTGAAGTTTTGCGAGCCTGTTATTTGAGTCATCCAGTAGCTCTTTGAACCGCTGTGCTTTTTCCTCTGACATATTCTTCTGCATCAGCATGCCGTTCACCTCTGAATTCAGGGTCTTGATCTCTGATTCGGCTCTCTTCTTGTCCATCGTGAGCTCCTCCATCTTGTGCTGCATGACCTCAGCCTCAACCTCAGCTTGGATCTTCTGGATGCTACTCGACAAAGTGGATGATTTCTGCACTTTGGTGACCGTCACATGCGACTCACTCTGTTGCCCCTTGGTACCCGACTTGGCCAGGTCTAACTCCATACTGCGGACGTGACTCAGGAGTTCAGCCTCTGCCCCCTCTTTGGTCTTCAGCGTCCGTTCCAGGTCCTGCACATCACTCTCCCTTCGTTTCAGGTGTACCTCCAGCGACCGGCGAGCAGTGGTGCTCTCCTCAATGTTCTTCCTCAGCACCTGGAGGCTTTCCTCCAGGGAGGATCGCCTGGCCTCGGCCTGCTGAACGAGCAGCTGTGTCTGACTCAACTCTTGCTCCATAGCTGCTTTGGCCTTCACCACACCTTCCAGTTCCACCTGAAACTGTCTTGCATCGGTTTCAGCCTTTGTTTTCTGCTCAGTTACTTCCTCTATAGTTGTTTTCTGCATCTCAAGCTCTCGGCCTAAGATCTCCAGCTGCTGCTGTCTGTCAGACAGCGAGGCCTCCAGCTCCTGTACCTGCCGCTGTAGCCGGGAGATCTCCCCCTGGCTTGTCTCTTTCTGCAGCTCTGTGGTCTCTGTCCAGGTGATGTACTCAGCTCTCTCTGAGGCCTTCCTCCTCTACAACGAAAAACAGGATCATCCACTTTGTCCGAGGAAGAGAGTGTTGGGCAGTAACATTCCAAGAATTGCCCACTTACCAGAATGAAGACAGATGAAGCTTTATAGAGATGTCACCAACAGCAGCACCCAAAATGTCGTGCCAGAGTAAAAGGAAACGTTTTCCCCAAAGATTATTGCCAAACAAGATACAAAAGAGTGCTTCTTTTGTATCGATTTGAGCTTGCATGCTGCTCGCAATAGCTTTATGTAGAAATGCAGATGTTATTGATACTTCAAAATAACATCCTTTCATGACAGGGTAAGAACCGAAGAGCATAAACCTGCAGACACATCTTCACCAAAAAGAACTAGACTCTAAATTAAAATGACCATATGAAAATGCACTGGAATCACAATTCAACAAGACAGAAGATGTATAAAGCACAGTAAAATCATACTACCATACGATGTGTATTGACCAGTATGCTAAAGATGTACTACTATGTTAAGATATGAATGCATTATTATTATTAACATTAGGTCTTAGATCATGACTTTCTACTCTTTCATCATGTTCATACCTCTTCTTCCTCTGTCCTTTTCAATGTCTCACTGGCAAACTTCACATACTGCGTCATCATCGTCACTAGCGTGGTGTAGCGGGTACGTAGATCCATAAACTGTGGACAATCCAAATGATCAGTCAGTGGCATAGAATGTTTCATACAACACTGTGAATTCTAGAATCCAGAAAAGTGTAAAATCACTGTCAGACTGTGAATTCTAGATTCGTAAAGCATGGCAATGCTCTGAATCAAATCTATACTAGATCACAAAAGTGTGTCACCTAAATGATGTAATGTGGGTATGGACACACCATACCAAAGATTCGTGGGTGAGCTTTGGAATAACTAACCTCCTGCAGGATAGTGTCCGAAGAGCTCTGGAGTCTTCTCCGCTTAACAGGAGACTTGTGTTGGGAGTCCACCATCGCTCTATAGGTCATCATCTGTAGCTCATAGTCCTTAAGAAGCAAAGCAAAAATATTGACACCATAATAATCACCTTTGGACCAAATGTAAGGCCAACACCAACTCTCCAAAACTCCAATTAATTGCATCTTATACACCAATGTATTGGCACTTCATTCAAATTAAATTTGAATAATACTGTTCACGAAAACTATGAGAGAAATTAATAGCTTACCTTAACTCCAGCGGAGTATTGTTCAGAGTATTTCTGACATTCATCAATCTTACTCTGTTTCTGCTCCATTTCAGATACAAGCAACTGAAACACATTCAAGCAAAATATGCTTAATGCCATACTTTCATACACTCATATTTAAACACTATAAAAAGGAGCATGAATTAAAAGTATTCTGATGTATTTTATTTAGTTAATTTATTACCCAGTGGCAATTACTGGTATATTTTGTAAAGGCTTATGATGTGTGAAGTAAGGGGTGTACTGTAGTTTACCTTCTGTTTGTTTAGAAGCTCCGCCAGGGCTTTGCTATCCTCTGGCTGGTTCTCCTGCATCTTCATCTGAACAGTCTCCAGCTCAGTGGCCCACTCATCCAAACTTCCGTACGCATCTTTGTAGTACTTCAGAGACTTGCTAATACCCTCCAAGTCGCGAAGCCTATGAGGCAAGCCATGAATATTGAATTGTCATTGAATATACAGTAAGTGTAAACAACATACTGACATAACTATGTATAACAACACATTTGCTTTACAGTTTTAATGCTACCCAAGGATTAACCTATCTGCTCGCTACTGATACCTAAAAATCCCCTAACCTTCTCTTTATGTGTGTATGGACATGTGGTAAATGTGAATATTAGAATAAACAAAGATCACTCACATCTGTCGCAATATGTAAAATATGCCTTATCACAACATGTAGTTACTGTATGCCACAGCTTTTCGTGCTACTTTAAACATGGAGAATGTACTTCAGGTCAAACCAACCTGCTCTCGATCTGTGAATGGACACTACTCCATCTCTCTCCCAGCTGGTCGGCTTTCTCCTTATGCCAGTCGAGGTCAAAGTCTCGTTCATTGTGTGTTTTGAACATGCGGTCACTTATGACACGGGCTTTCTGCAGCTCGTCCTCAAGGTCATGGAAAACTTCTCTCTTTTCGTCAATTTCTGAGCGCCACAGCTAAAGGAAATAAAGTAGAAATATTTTGGATTCACAGAGAAAACCAAAAAATGAAGTAAAAAAATAATAAAATGCAGTTTGAAATCAGGGATTGTGGGAGAATGGGAGTCTACCCTACCTTCAGAGTGCTCACTATGTTTTCAATGGACTTCATGTCTGCGTTGAGTGCATCTTCCTCACACAGTTTGGCCTCGTAAAGTTTCACTAACGACTCAGCAGTCTGGCTGTGCTTCACCACCAGACTGATGGACTTCAGCCTGCAAGGCAAACAAAAACAACTCTTACTTTATACTCAATCAACAATAATAACAACAGGAACAACAACAACAACAACTTGCATTTGTTTAGCCCTTTATCAAGGCCCAACGCCCATGGAAAGCCCAGGATATCCAGTTGAGTTTTAAATTGATTACTGACAAATTGAGATCTTCTATTCAGTGACGCAGTCAATACTACTTAATACAAATAATACAAACGTTTGCTTAGCAGCTGTACATACAGGGCTAAAGTCAGTTGGATAAATTCACTCAGTTCAGTTCAGTTCAACACTCAAGCAAGACTCTTATTCTAGCAGCTAAACAAGCAGGTGCACTTAATTCAGGCATATACAGTAGCACAGTCCTGAGGGCGGAACATACTTCTCCAGGTAGATGCAGCACATGGAGTGGACAAGACCAGTAGCCTGGACAAGGTTCTGCAGCTCCGCGGAGAGAGAGGGAGGGGAGGAGGTGGCCTGTCTGAGGAACAGCTCACACTTCTCCCTCATCACCTCGATCTCCTCCTTCAGCTGGTCCAGGTCCGCTTTCTTCTTCTGAGACAGAAAGAAAGTGCAAGAAAGAGTGAGACAACAACAAGTGACAGGTGGAGTGGAGGGCAGGTTTATCATCAATTATGTGCAAGTATGACTTTGATCTTCAGAATTGTTTATTTAAAACATTAAGATATGGAATTGAAAGCATTATCGATTGAACAACCTTGAACAAGGCAGATACTGTACCTCCTGCTCAGTGATGCGCATGATGCTCTGCTGGAGGTCGTCTCTGTCCAGAGGCGTGCGGATCTGACGGATGAGCTGCTCTTCCTGGCCCTCCAGACGCATGCGGAAGTTGCGGATCTCTGAGATGAAGGAGTTGTACACAGACTCCTCGTGTTCCTCTGTAAACCACAAGGAGGAAGCAGTGAGCCACATTACTTATGGGTCAGTGACAGTTACAGGGAGGATACTGGAGGAAGGGTAGGGTTTATTTGGTTCTGAGCACAAACTATGATAGATGTTTAATTGATACATTCACAGTAAATCAACGCCCTAAACTGGGCGTGAAACTTCTGTGTAATCCCTTCATATGCATTAATCCACTGCTTGCCACTAATTGCCTAATTGTTTGCAAACAAATAGATTACATATAAATTAAAGTCCTCCAACAAACAGATTATCAACATCCCCAAATAAGTCAAGTTCATGATAAACTCGACATGCTCAGTAGTTCAACCCTAATCTGCCCTCTCTGAGACTTAAATGGGGCACCTTTAGAGTGGGATGGGGTGTGAAGCAAAGAATAAAACACAGACTCTTTCATATAACTTAATCTAGTCACACCCACATCCTTACACACACACACACACACACACACACACACACACACACACACACACACACACACACACACACACACACACACACACACACACACACACACACACACACACACACACACACACACACACACACACACACACACACACACACACACACACACACACACACACACACACACACACACACACACACACACCCTGGCTTCACCCACCACAGATATTCATGCCCTGGCACAATTGAGTATAATTCCAAAAAGTATTAACTTTCTGTCTAATAGGATTAAGGAAGCATGTGTTTGCCTCGAGGTGTGGGCCCCGTCCCATTCTCTACCGCCCAGCGAGAGGAGAAAAAAGGAGAAGAAGAAGGAGAAGAAAGGAAGAAAGCATTTAGCTCAAGCTCTTAAGAGCCAGGCTGAGCCTTGCCTCTCTCCGCAGACTTCAGCAGCTCCTCGTAGTACTCCTTGCAGGCCAGGACGTCTCGCTCCAGCTGAGTCCGGTCGGACATGGTGAAGACCTCGGACTCCTCGCTGTCCTCCAGGAACTCGTCGAAGTGAGCCTGGAGGCTGCTCAGCACCTGCTGGTGCTCTCCTGGCAGCATGGTCTTAATCTGGGAGTCGGAGACAGCAACACGGTTACAACTAAATAATAAACTTATCACAGATCATTATAAATGTATAAAAGGATTTAAACAGGGTCAATATGGTTGAAATGACCATAACTGTCTACCATAGGATAAGGTCAGAAGCCATATAAATGTACTGTATACATGTCTATGTAAGGATATACTGAGATGTGGTTTATTACTGTAATACAAAAGTAAACCAATGCAGTATGGCTTAATGGCGGTTTATATTTTGTGACATGAAAAAGAATATGACTGCATCTGACTCAGTACAGATGGTGACTGTGACTCATGATGGTAACACTGACTGGTAGTTCCAGCCAATACTATTGGCTGTTTCTAGAATTCCGTGTTTTGGTTTGAAGTTGATTTATTTTTCCATTGCAATGACTGACTGAATTTCTGAGGTAAATTCTGAGCTCTTAGGCACCACCGTGACGTGACAGACAGACACATGCCACTGACTGCCAGTTCTCCTTGGGGTCCTCCTAGACTTTGAAAGAACTCTCCTTCTGCCAAAGACTGTCAAGACATGTGGATGCAAAGACCAGTAGCATACCGAGGCAACATTGCTGTTCCGGATGGCATGGATGTCTGCCATCAGGTAGTGCCAGGACACCACACTCTTCATGTTGACATGGGACCGGTGCCAGAGTGCTAGAACATTTTGATAGGTCTGCTCAATCCTAGGAAGCAAAAAAAAAACAACAACATTTATATCACACCTGGAATTTCCACACCCCTGTTCAAACATGTTCTTTAATGCATAGTGTTTTATTTGACTGACATGGCGTAAACTGTGCATAATCCGCATGCCTCCCCGAATTCTTCCAGCGGCTGACTCAATCGTCAGCCATGTGTTATGACTGTTTTGTTTTTATTGTGCATATTCCACTTGCTAATTAACTACACCTCCCAGAATTCCTGTTGTGGTCGGCTCACCTGCTGGCCATGTCCGCCGCCTCCTTATTGGGCGGTGGGATGGTGAAGCACACGGAGGGCACCATTGCCTCATTTCCTGCTGGACTGATCACCTTCCACTTTGCCCGGTGAGAGTTACTGGCCAGCACGCACTCGTCGTCTTTATAGATGGTGATCTGTAAACACGCCATCAAAACACACAAGAGAATGTTAATGACCAGATATAAACAGGGCAAAATCTAACCTCATGACGGTGGTTAAACATTTTAATGGGCTTAAAATGTTAATAAATCACTTTTATACGTTTATACTACTATTAGAACTACACTATCTCTGATCACATATTAACTATCCCTATCATCAGAGTCCTGTCCTGTCCAGGCTAAGGCCCTGTGAGTGCTATGAAAAGCCGGAGTGTACAGTAGTGTCCAGCAGCTGTGAGTGAGTGCGGTGTAAGCGATACTGTACCTCTATCTGGCGGTAGTCACAGATGGCTTTGACGGGCAGGGACGTTCGGATGGGGCTGTCGGGGCTCCGCGGCTTCAGCTGGATCACGTCCTTGGCCCTCCGCACCAGGCCCGCCACCGTGCTGCGGTACTGCAGGAGCTGCTCCTTCTCATCCTGAGGGAGAGAGGGGGGGCAGAAAGAGAGAGAGAGAGAGAGAGAGAGAGAGAGAAAGGGATAAAGGAGGAACGTTTAAATTAGGATAAGAACACTTGTTTTTTTTCTCTCTGCATCCATTTTCTTTCCTCTCTATCCATTTTCTCTCTTTCCGTCTATCTACCTATCAGCGAGATATCTGAGACATCTCCATCACCTTAACCTTTACAGTCATAATAGGCTGCCAAACAGACGGATGTCTGCTATAATAGCCTCACTGACAGATCATAAGAAATGAGGATAAAGAGAGGCATGCTCTCACCATGGACTCCTGGATTAGATCTTCAAGCCTGTGCAGGCTGCTTGTCCGATCACACCCATATTTCCTTTGAATGGCATCCTGCAGGCCCTTCAGGTAGTCAAGGGACTCTTTGGCTTCGCTGAAAAACTGTTGGAGGGCATACAATTTGATTATGTCACAGTCGTAGTCTGTCTTTTTTTTTCCAAGACATATTTCAATGTTACATAACAGCTGGAGATCCACCTGGAGGGCACAGTATTATCGAGAAGTGAACTGAGATTTATTCACCTCGAAGTAGACGCTGTTCTCCTTCAGGTGCTCCTCCACACACGAGCACAGCTGGAGGATCCAGCTCCACTGGGTGTGCATGGCAGCCTTATACGCCTGAACACACACCCAACACAAACACACACACGTTAAACACATTAGAGAAATACCACTACGCCAATTTTATGCCACTACTAGTGGAAAAAAACTAGAAAAAAAATAACTGTGTAATTGTAGTATAACGTATTTAAATGTTGTATGATTATAATTATAGTATAACATATTTAAAAAACACTGACTTTTGTCTGACTGTAAAGCACTTTGTGTTTTTAAATGTACTTCAGTTAAAATAACTTGACTTGATTAATATTTTGCATGTGCTAGCTTTTGGTGAGTATGAAGTGTTGGGTGAAAATGAAGTCTACTGCTTGGCAAGGTTGCTGTGTGCCTCTTACTTCAATGGTGAGTCTTGCAGGATGGTTTTCAGCCAGCAGCATTTCAGCCTTGTCCTGCACAAACTTGATCACCTCCTCCTTCTCGTCAAGTTCTCTCATCAGGTCCTGCAAAAGGAAGCAAGCAACACTTGATACATCCCAAAACACTTACTCATACCACTGTGAAATTAACACGACGCTGGTGCTAACATGCAGATAGAAAGTGCTTATCTATGCATCCCGAAAGAGAACCTCATCTTATGTCATATGTCCACTTGACAGAGCAACACACATGTGGTTCCTGTTTGGTTCCTGAGTCAAGTAAACACTCTAGGAAGCTATGAGAACTGTTTGAAAAGTGCTCTTGATGTAAAGTTCAATTCCAAACGTTCATAACGACATTAAAAAAGGATCTCTGAAGACCTGAGGTCGTTGTATGTGAAACGCATTGTTCGCTCCGAATAAAAGCGAATAAAAGTCAACAGTGTGCGGTAGAGCGTTCCTTTTTATTGCCATTTAAATGTTCCTGCAATCTATCTGCACCTAATCAGGCTGTGCCCTAGTACCGGAGTGATTTGGTCTATAACGCCATATTTGGAAGGTCATGAGTCAGGAACTCACAGCATGGTACTCTTTCTTCTTATTGACGTTGCTGTTGCGGTCACTCCAGTCGAAGGCCACTTCCTCTTCCTCCTTCTCATTGAGCCAGATGAGCTCCTGGGTCGCCCGGGAGACAAAGTCACGGAGACTCTCCAGGTGCCTCTTTCTCTCCCGCGAACAGTTCTGATGGGCAATAGCAAGGTCACAACAAGGTCACTTTTAATTGTGTTCTCGTGTTTTTACATGTTTTGTTGTTTGTTGTTTTGTTGTTTTTGTTTTTCAGTTATCTAGGTATATAGGTATCTCTTGAGGGTCATTATTCATAAAATATAGTGATAGAAGATACCAATGAAGAAAGAATGGAAATGACTTACCAGCAATTTCCCATACTGGTTCTCCAATATGCCCAGTTTCTCAGAGTAACTGGCTTTAAATGGTTGGTTCATCTGGATCTGTGAAAAACACACATGCTAATTCACACATCTTAAATCACTCCAAGGGAACTAGAAGAGAAGGGGACATGTTGCGCCATGTTGTACCTCGCTAAGCTTGGCTTCCTTCAGGCTCATCTGAAATTCCTCTATCACTTGGTGGACACTCTTGTGATTTTCCAGATGTGATTCAACACTTGGTAGGTCAGATCCCCATTCTGCTTTATCCAGTTGGACCTTCAGAGAAAAATGCACAGAGGAATATTCATCTTATACGCATAAATAATATTTTAAGGAGCAATCTTTTATATTTACAACTAAATATACACTGTGTGTGTGTGCTATTGAACATCAACAAAAAATGTGAAAGTTGAATATTTGATCTGAAGAATTAAGATGCTGATGCATATTAAACCTTTTAATATGTAGAGGCCTTTAATTGCACACAAAAGTAAAACAGGAGTAAACTACAAACTAAAGAAATTAGAATTAGAGTATTAAAATTAAGAGACAGGATGGTGTCAGGATCGAACAGGATCAAAGGTTTGCTAAGAAGAGGTCTGCATATATCCCACAACATACTCCCTCACTGTTTCTATGTGAGCAGCCATGTCCGTACCTGCATCTCCTCCACCCAGTTGATGAGGTCCTGCACGTAGCTCATGTTGACCTCCTCTTCGCTCAGGTTGGGGTCGGCCGACTTCACCATGGGCTTGCGGATCTGCATCTGTTTGAGGTGCTGAAGAGTCCCCATGTCCATCCCTCCAACACCACCAAGACCACCACCACCGCCACCGCCTCCTCCTCCACTAACGTACGTCTGCAGGCCTGGGGTCATGGCTGGGGTCATGGCGGGGGTTAGGCACGGCGTCAGGCCAGAGGCGAGGCCCCCGGGGGTGAGGGTGGCGGGGGTGAGGGCCGGGGTGAGTCCAGCGCTGGAGAAACCTGAGTTTAAGCTCTGCGTGATGCCCGAGATCATCATCTTGGTCTGCTCCGTGGTGAGCGTGCGGCCTTGACTGTAGACCGACGAGCACTCTGACCTGAGGGTCAACAGGTCATCCCGAAGCTTGGAGACCCTGGAGAACATCAGAGATTTTTCAGGTCAAATATTTACTAAATCTATCTAAAACGCACACCCAAAGTATAAAAACATGTGCAATATGTTTTGTGTGTTAGTACATAACATACACCAATATATACAATATACAATCTAATCTCAGGACATTTGCTTGTAAATATGATGTAATAACAATGCTGTTCCACAAATAAAAAATAAAAAAAATAATTAATAAAGGTAGCAAAACTTGAGCTGGCGTACAAACCTTTGAACAAGTTGATCAGCCAAGTAAAATTTGCCATCCAGGAGAATCTGGATGTCCACCACCTGTTGCCGCAGAAGGTTCTCACACTCCAGGAGATACCCTGCAATCTCCGCCTCATTCTGGAACTGGATCCCCGATTCCAACCGCTTGGCATCCTGTGACACATATGAATCATCAGAACACATCAGAAACCGAAAACACACACACAAATCCCCACGCAGTGTGAATGAGCATGTTGAATGAGCACCAGCTCAAGCCAAAAGCTTCAACTTCAGACATCAGCTGCTATTGGGATATGCAGTTTTACTGACAAGTGCATGTTATTGTGCGCTACTTACAGACTGCAGAGCTATGCGTGCCAACGCTAGCTTGTCTTCGCCGGCCACACAGTCCCGCTGCACTCTGTTTGCGATCTGTTGCAGCATCTCAAGTCTGAAAAACAATAAAATCAACATAACATGCATTAGGGTTGTGCATTTAAAAGCTGTGACACATACTTAAGCCAACCTCACAGTTTTCGCCATTAGAGCATAGTGTCCTTCGCAGGTGTATTGGGAGCCCTTTAGATCTCACCTGGGCCCGTACACAGAGTTGTTGTTGAGATAAACGGGGGTGCTCGAATGACCCTCCAGTGTCCCACACAGCAGGTTCTCCGAAGAACCAATGCTGGCCAACGTGCTATTGCTCACGGACGAGATGCTCCCACAGTACACCAGGTTGCTGCTCATGGTAGCCGACCGCGGTACCTAAACGGAACGTGTGTGCCCTAACACCGACGAATCACCCGCGCCAGCACCTCCGTCCGACACCGGCCCGCCTGAACAGCGGGTCCCCACGGTAACGCAAACCCAGGCGCCTATGGTGGCGAGCTCCAGCAGCACCTCTCCTTTATAGGCACACTCCCCCTCAGACATGTCCCAACGGATGCTCCCGCAGGAGCAGATGCATCCAGGTCCAACCCACTCACTCACTCACTCACTCACACACACACACACACACACACACACACACACACACACACACACACACACACACACACACACACACACACACACACACACACACACACACACACACACACACACACACACACACACACACACACACACACACACACACACAAACACACACACACACACACACACACTCACACACACACACACACGCCTACATAAGAAAGCTTGCCTTAGGGTGATGCCGATATGTCGCCTTTTCTGAAGATAATTCCCTACAGGTTGGGGCATTTACAGTCTGTGCAGGGGGGCTGGGAGGAGGGGAAGGGAGGGGAGGGGAGGGGAGGAGTGCCCCCTCTAACTGTCATCCATCACTGCCAGCCCAGCTGGTATTTAACCCTTTTCAGGGGCAATGCCTATGTTAATGGTGATTATAGATAGTTATACGTACAGTACAAAATACTGGGTGATTTCCAGACATAACAAAGTCCCAAAGTCTGTCACAACATCTATCCATGTGCACTTTCTGTATGTAAACACTGCAAAGCCATTGCAGAATTTTAAGAAAATCCCAACACCAACGGCTTTGCAAAATACAGCATTTAAATACTGGTACCTACATGCTACTTGGAAATCACTTAATGGCAATTGCTAAGAGACTGATCTGACTGTCTTTAGCTATTCCTCAACAATGTCCAGTGTTATACTGTAAGGTGCGACAAATCCCAATGAATCAGCTGAATACAGTAAGTAGCAGTGTTCAGGCATTTCTGTTTTGCTTTCTGTTGTTGTCAAGAGTTTTCTACATTAAATACTTTTTCAAAATAGCTTTTTTGAATGAAAATAAAATGCTATAGGTGTTCCAAAGCTTTTCTTTAGTTTGAAAACAATCTGGTAGGCTACTGCACAAAGCCTAAATAAAACAGTCACTTCAACTAATTCACAAGTTCAAAGGGACTACTTAGGTGCAATAACACTGTCAAAATGACATAACACTCGTCTCAGGTACATTCCAGAAGCATCCGAATACCTCCACCTCTGTCCCATCTATCATATTAATGTCCAAGCACCACAAAGACTTCAACATGATTGTCATAAGCATGGAAATATACGAACCCCACAAAAATCACATGAGCAGGACAACAAAAAGGACCATTCCGACCGGCGATCTTACAGTACCAGGCGCTTCACCACCAAGACAGCTGCTGAATCTGCATTTCTAATCAACGCGGGCTTAAGGCTGAGGGGGGATTGCGGGGGCTGATATCGCTACTGCGAGTCATAAATCAGACTGGACGAGGTGGGCAGGCAGGCACCGGCGACGGCGGCCACAGGAGGAGCGGAGAGCCTCATACCTGTCCACCTCTGGCCGCAGGCTCTTCTCCCGCTCAAGCATGGCCACGATCAGCTTCCCCCACTCCTTCTCCACGTCGTTGGGATGGTAGCCTTGGGGAAGGTGGATACGACCAAATTCAATCCACACCTGTCGCAAAAGAAAAGGGAGTGAGAGAGAGTGAGAGAGTGAGAGAGAGAGTTTGAGAACAGCTGGTCTACAAAAATGCTCTCACTTTGAAGAAGCTATGAAGAGAAAAGCTCTAGAAAAATCTTTAATGAAAAGCTTGAGGAAAAACTTGCGTTCTACCTACCTCCAGCATTTTATACAGGTGCTTGATCCTTGACTTCTCATTCTCCTTTAGTGGGATTTCACTCTCCTTAAACTGCAGATACTGTGTATAAAGTGCCTGGAAAACATATATATATAAAAACAATGATTAGATCACTCCAATTTAAAAGCATACTCACATGATTATGATTCTCAGTTCATGTAGCTAGTTAATTTGTCAGACAAGGAGACTCTAGAGACTCTATTGCTCCAGCACAACTGCAACAATCCAGCAGTAGTCACTCTTATACCTTCTCATTTTATGGACAGCATTTAGACCCTGGCAAGTGTGCCTTCTCATCTGATGGACAGCATGTAGACCCACACAAGTCTAGACAAACTGATATTCAACATGTACTCAATAGATATTCAATTAAAGATAAGATTTAAATGTAGGGTCCAAAACTCTAATTAATATAACTGAAATTCTAACATATACATCCACATTTAAATAACATATACATAAACATTTAACAACTTAAACATCCAACTTTTATTCTGAAATAAAAGTAAGAAAAGTACTAAGATCACCAGATGACTTGTTTACTTGCAATGTTGCCACGTCACTGCACCTGACTGATATACTGAACTTGAAGGCATACAGTATATAGGATACATCTAACTGCTCTTCTCTCACCTTGAGCTCCACAGGGTTGTTGGGGAACGTTCTGTCTGACATGACAGCCACGTGATGTTTGATCCATTGGCTGAGGTAATTGACCATGTTCTGGTATTCCACCCATTTAATGTCGACATCCTGTTTTGAGGTGAAAACAACAAAAAATAAATCATTGTAAAAGACACACACATCTTGTACGACTGAACGGTAGGAGGTATGACTGTAAAACAGCAGCTATTTGGTGAGATGACAGTTCCATAATAAAATGTGATTTATGCAGGCTTGTTGGAATAGACCACCCTGTGGTTTTATAGACAATGAGAACAATGTAAATGTTACCATAACATGATATCACATATCATTACCGAGAATCAGGAGTCTGTGGGAAGTTTTCACTGCTATCAAAACAGACACATTCCTCGACGTTCCTAAACACGCTTACATTTACATCTGCCTCGTGTGCTACACACCTAAACTCTATCCACAACATGACAGCGTGCCTTCAGGAAACATTCTTTTTGTTCTAGGATTGAGTCCAACAAAACAGACCTTTAAAAACTGCACCTCTTCCCACCAAAACTACTATACGGTGTGCCAAAAATGCCAGCCAACATCCACACAAGGCATTCACTCTCCATTGGTCACATAATGGTGTGATGCAGTATGCAAATAACACACTGCACATGGTGTTATTTGAAAACAGTCCGCTGTGCAATAGTGCTTCTAATATCGCATCATGGATCCCTGTTGACAAAGTTGTAGAGACGTGCTAGTGTTCCGCTAGCTCTTTCACAGGCAGTGTCACTACACAAAGACTGTGGTTTACGTCCTCACACGGCCCCTCATAAAAAGTTAGACTTATCAGCTTGTTCCCTCGACTACTGACTAAACAGCACAGCTAAGAGCAGCCAGACCATAGGTCTCCTACCATTCTTCCACCAAATTCAGTGTAAACAGTCTTTTCTCATGACCAGCAAACCACATGATTATATAGCTGCATTCCAGCTGAACATTGTGGTCTTAAAAGAGTCAATGAAGTTCATTATGCTGTACACGTGTGATATAGTCAAATGGCAAGAAATCAATGTACTTACATTTGCACTGACACCTTCAGCCCCCTCAGGTACTTTTGGGAAGACATCATACAGTGTTGAAACGTAGGTAATGACAGATTTCTCGTCTGGAGTTTGCACATCCACATCTGAAAGACACCAACACACACGTCACACACACACACACACAGTTTTACCCAAACGTTCAGAAGTTTTTATTGCGAACATATTTGAATACAGTCATGCATTGCAACTTTTTTAAATACAATTTATGTCATGCAATCAATTCTTGGGACAATTCGCTATTGATGATAGATACTGTAGATAGATAGATAGATAGATAAATAGATAGACAGATACTGTGTAGATAGACAGACAGATAGATAGATAGATAGATAGATAGATAGATAGATAGATAGATAGATAGATAGATAGACAGACAGATAGATAGATAGATACTGTAGATAGTTACTTTATTGATCCCCAAGGGGAAATTCAAGAATGGATGAGTTATTCCCAATGCCACTTACCCTCTGGGTCCAGTAACCTGGCAACACCGAGCCGCTCGGCCACGCCAAACGCTTGTTCCAGATTCGACCTGCTGGTCTGCCCTGACACTCTGCTCATGTCTACCAGGTCGGGCCTAGCGCAAGAGAGATAAATAAGTCATCTAGCGGTAGTTACTGAGGGGCCACAACAAACAAAGCACTGGAGTTTCAGCATCATCACAGGAACATCATAGGAACACACAGTGGTGCTAGAGAGCATGAGCCCTGAAGAGATTTCTGAAAATTCTGCTTCAAAACAACTTGATCTAGGTCTTTATCTAGATATGACAAAATATATGGAAGATTTTCAGAAATATCTCATAAGGAGCTCATACAGTACATTTCCTAAAATCATAACACCTAGAATCATAACACCACAGCCTTTAATGGCCACCATATGTATACAATGTGTATATTTTTCCCAATGATGCACTGCAGTAAATAGCAGCTGTGCATGATTCATCTACTGAATACATTATATCATACAATATACTGCTGTATGTACAATGATGCCGTTCTGATTGTGGTTAGTGCACGCTTTCTCATCTAGAACAGCGACTCCATGCGACTGAAACATCACGTCACTCGTCATTCATCATTCATCTATAGCTGCTTTTAATTCTCACACACAATTGTCTCACAAAGATGACCGAAAAAAACTGGGGCAAGGAAATAATGACAAGGCACCCCAGGGGACTGTAAATACAGAGAGGAAATGCCTGATGTGTTCCTGATGCCCCAGCCGAGCCGAGTCAATGTGTGTTTGCTTTGGAGGTCAGCTAGTCCGACTCCGACAACAGGGTTTAAGGGTCAGTGGAAACTTTCCACAGCAAACCCCAAGCTGTTTGCAGACTAAAGCGCTTGCTTATGCATACTTGAGATTATGTGTCGGTATAATAACACAGCCTCCTGAAGAGAACCAGCACAGGTTGTGTAGGGAGAGAGAGAGGGAGAAAAGAGAGTGAGCGAGAGAGAGAGAGAGAAGAGAGAGAGAGAGAGAGAGAGAGAGAGAGAGAGAGAGAGAGAGAGAGAGAGAGAAGAGACAGAGGGGAACAGAAGGCCTCATTTTTTGTCTCTCGTTTTTAGGGTAGCTGGGATACAAAGTCATTTCCAATTATATCGAAGTTTAACCCAACCTACTGCTCACAACACTCCTGGTACAGAGTGACATTAAAATGGGGTACAAGGGGGACGATCTGCCGAATCACAAATAGAGCAGCGAAAACGAGGGCACAAAAAACTCACTGACACATTCCTTCATCCTCCATTATACAACATAAGCATTTAACATGAGATAGTGGGGCGGGCCACAGCCCATAGAGCATAGCCCATAGCCATATTCCGATAGCTTTAAATGGCATGACAGTTCTTATTGAGTGATGAAGATAGGTATCATTACCTACATCTGTAATCATAGCTATTGCTGAAATGACATATGTTGAAATGAGATGTATGTTGAAATAAATTATGTGATAACCGTCAGTAATGATACAATGATCATAAACTTCATTGTGGTGGTATGTGAGTGCGTGTGCGCGTGTGTGCGTGTGTGTGGGCAACATAACGGGCTCAGCATAATAACAGATACAATGGGCCTAACCATAGTGTTAATATGACAGAAAAGTACAGTAGGCCTATAGATAACCAATATAAATACCGTAATTAGTCCGGCTTACATATTGATTTAGCAAAATTTCTTCAGCTATGAGGTTAATACAGGGGGGCAGTAAATATGGTTTTGTTTCTTTTAACTTGCATAAAACACTATCCTGCGGCTTATATGCTATGCAGGAAATTACTATAACCAATACAGTATGTTTTGTACCAGACTAGTAGGTCACAGTTTAGAACTTCATTAATGACTGTGGTAAACCGTGCCACAGCAGGACAAAAAAATGAAACTGTATTGACTGACCATATCAATGAATGGTAGTCCAACGCAATGTCATGGTCAATGATAGCTCATCTGATTAGCCATAATAGCCTAGCAGCTACATGAAACTTATTCTGAAGTATTGGCATGAGTAGCTATGTGGTAGGGTGTGTAATCACACCTAAAAATCACTTTATTACTGTATGTTCGACCACTGATTGAGCGACGATTTACTTAAATTGGTAAAAGCCAACTATCTTGCAAAGCAAAGCAAACCCGTCCCATAAAAGTTTGTGTGACTAATTGCATTTCATTTGACAAAGGATTGATGCTCTACTAAACACTTAGCACATATTGCTACACACCCTCACATGCTCATGCTAATCATTCTCCTCCAGTGTTGTTGTTGTGTGTGTGTATGCATAAGCTACCTGCAATTGTGAACTTTGGATTATACCATTACCCTACCATAAGGAAACGACTGGAACATGGTGTGTGACATCTGAGGAATGGATTATGACATATTACGACTGACTATAAAATAATGGGAACAATGTGACTGACCTAATCGGAAAGAAAATCAAGATAAGAAAATAATTGGCCACCTGCCCCCTAATCTTGTGGCATGAGACTGCTGCCTCTGGCCATGACAGTTACCTGTATTTGTGAATGATGGCGTTGAACAGTCTTCCATCCCTCCAAGAGGTAGTGAAGTTGTCACAGCGGACGCCCACGTAGCCCTCGGTCATCTGCTGCGACCAGAGCAGCAGACGCTCCTTGGCTGTCATGTCCTCGGACTCTCCCGTCACGTGGATGTCCGAGATCTGTGGAGGGGGCAAGACAAGGACACACTTAATGAATAGAATAGAATAGAATAGAATAGAATAGAATAGAATAGCCTTTATTGTCATTGTATGTTGTACAACGAGATTTGAATGCCACTCCTCTGGTGCAATCTGCATGCAATATAAATATAACATTTTGAACAGAAGATGAAGAAATACTTTTAAAGCTATATACAAAGAAAGATACTATCTATATATCCATAACTATAAAACTATAACTATATACCTATAAAAAGGAAACTTTATATTTATCTATAACTGCATAAATAACACAATCTGCAGCAAACCTATGTAACAAAAAAAAAAAAAACAAATAACAAGATAACAAAGTGGCAAATGATGACTTAATTAATGACTTAATGATGATAAGATGAGATCAGATATGAAGAGGAATTTCAGATATACACAAGAGATATGTTAAATTCATCGTGCTATATGCAGCAGCCAACCGACAACCAGGCTTATTGACCATCACAAACAAAATCACCAACAAAGCAACATTTGTGGACAAAAAACATAACCAACATTTCACTGGAGTTATCAAGCAAGCACCTTCCTTCATCAGTGTTTCACTGAATTAGGCCATCATCACCTCCAGAAAGCTCAACAGCAGCATCCCAGAAACCCACCCCTCCACACTCTACCCACAAAAACACACTTTCACATGTTCACATTTTCAGCCAATAGGATGAAGAAGAACAACAACACTGTTTTGATCGGCATAGTTTTGTACTTTTGCTGTCTTGGCAATAAACTGACAGAGGAGGCTGACACGCCAGAGTGAGTGCCGATTTTATATTTTTGCCAAATTCATTTATTCATTCAGTCTTTCATTAAATCAGTCAGTGGGTCAATACAATTGAAGCTCATTACCAACTCACATTTTTTGATCAGTTTAAAAAAAAAAAAAGCATCCGCAAGTGGTTTTCATAATATGCATAACTATGTGAAAAATTACAAAACCGACATTATATGGCACTTAATGCTGCCTCAATCCAACAAAAACAGGAAAATGGGCCATGCAACGCCCTCCATGAAATGACAGACAAAGAATAGAAGCTAAAACCTCAGCTTCTCAGCCTACTTTTCCTCTGATCAAGGTCATTGGGTGCATTGCAATGGGTGTTTTTCCCTTTCAAAGACCCCTTCATCACTCCCCTAAAGAAACTCTTACGGCCTCCCATCTATCAGAGCTGAGGCAGGGAAAATGCAACCGGTCAGGCCTGCACCCTCCAAACCAGAGAAAATATCACATTTCACAGGGATTGTTGAGCATCAAACAAACACGATCCCGCAGAAATCTTGGCGGATGACGTGACACTCATCGCGTTCATTGCAGGACCCATATGAGGGCTTAAACCATGAGGCATAAGGATTTCATTACATCTCTATCACCAGACACTGTGCAGGACAATGCTCACGGCTGCCACTAGGAAGCAACCATCCGAGGGCAAATTGCTCAAATTAGCCGTGCGACGAACAAAACGCTGGCCAAGCAGATTCGGCGGGGAAATAACCGCTTAACCTAATGCCTTTTCCATTCCACTCTGGTCTGTAACATCAGGGGCCTGGCCTACACCACATTTAAAGAAACAGCACAGATCCAGGTGACGTCATTCATTTACAAAAAATAAATCGTTTTACTGTAATTACAAACCTTAGAGAGATAATTACCGTCCTGTGGTAAGCCGGCCTTTAAAAATGAACATCTGACAATGAGAACGTTTTCACCACTCACTGTGTTATTAGGCTGCAAACCGAGCTACCATTTGACTGGATCTAAACCCAGCTCTGTTTGCAATTATAGAAGGCCTTTCCTTTTGCATGGTCTCAGGGAAAGCTGGGCAATTGAGACAATAGACATGGAAAGAAGACAGAAGCAGATCAACACTCAGTGACTTCAAAACGAAACTCATTCCTCATTCACATACATGAGGAGCAGAACAGGCTATATTCTCACTTTCATCTAGTCAAGATGTGACTGCTATTTCACTGCTCACGGAGTAGCCCAACGACAGCAAGCACAGCAAGACGGCGCTCATGGTGCACATGGACGATTAGAAATTCTAGACGCGTAGTTAAGCACTAATCAGGTCCCGATGCTGAACATATGGACGCCTGGTGCTTACATTACCTCAGAGGGTTTGACGGTCGTGTACTTGACCGGTTTTTGGATGCCGTCCAGGGAACCCTGGGAAGCGGAAGCCTCCGAGCATGTGTGCGCCCGCCTCCGCTTCCGGTGCACTTGCGTGCTGCACATGAGCCTGCGGAGCCCCTTGACGTCCTCCAGCATGCGGTCCTCTGCGTCCCGCTGGCCGGCGCGCAGCGTCCGCAGCATGTGCTCCACGGCCCCGAAGCTGACCGCCCGCCGCAGCTGCCTCTGCAGGAGCCGGCGTTCCAGCAGGCCGTCCTTGGCCTGGGCCAGGCGCCGCGAGGTGCGGGTCACGCCGCGAAGGCTCCGCTCCGCCGCGGCGGGTTCACCGCCCAGTTCCCGGTCCGCATCGTCATCGTCGTCGCTCGCCCGCCGTGCTCCGTGCGCCGACGCGAGCTTTTTCCGACACGCGGCCGAAGCCCCTCCGCGGGACCTGGACGCCACGGGAACCTCGCCGACGTAAACGCCCTCGCTGAGGCTGCCCAGTTTGGGCCTCGCCGCCTCCGTCTCGCGGCACCCGGCGGCCCCGTCACGGCTCTCGCCAGCCCCGTCCGGGGGAGGCTCCTGCTGGGCTCCGCTCTGGACGCTCTCCCCTCCGCGGCTTTTCAGAGAGTCCCCGGGCTGGAAGTCGCCCGACTTGCGCTTCTTCCTCCGCTGGAAGTAGCGGCGGCCGCCGCCGCGGAGGTCCTTGACGCCCGGCGTGAGCGGAGCCTTGTTGGGGTCCACGTAGCACTCCTCCTTCGGCCCGCGCACGCAGCCGCACATGTTCCCCATGGCGGACTCCTCTCACATGCCCCGCTATTTCCCACCGGACAAACCGCACACGGCACCGCTCGCTCTCGCCCCAGCGGAACTCCGATCTCGCATTGCCCGCCCGCCCTGCCGCTCAGTTTCTCCGGTTCTTGCCGCAAGCGGACTCCTTATTCCACAGGGAGATGGACATTTTTCCTTTACTCAGTCAGCGGGTGGGGAGAGACAGAGAGAAAAGAGAAAGAAAGAGAGAGAGAGAGAGAGAGAGGGAGAGGGAGAGGGAGAGGTGGCAGCCAGCCCGGTCAACCTCACCGCCCAGCACACTCTCGTCAGTCGCTGACGTCCTCTTGGCTGTCGCTCCGTGTGCTAACTCCCTCTGGGAGAGCTGTTGAGGCGCCCCAGGCAAACCCCCTTTGCCCTCTCCTTTTCCTCTTTCTGCCCTTTCTCTCTCACTCTTTCACAGTGTTTGTCTCTATCACTCTCTCTTTGCTCTCTTCGCGTCAAAACTCCACTGCGACTGCTCTGGCTCTCAGGCTGGCCAGCTCTGCGCCATCAGCCGGACGTCTGGAATCTCAGCTGACCTTTGAAACTGTTCCCTTTGCCCTGCTAATCCAAAACTAACGTCATAAACGTGGGCCGTGCGAAAGAGAAACAGATCGAGTCGGAGAGAGGGAGCGTGAGCCCGAGAGCGCCTAGTAGTCCACGCCTTTAGCCTCGCCGGGCTTTTTTCTGCTTCTCTGACGGAAAACAAAATTGCGACCGAGCCGGTCGGTGTTCTTCAGCTGAAGCATAAACATGGGCACCGCTGCGCTGCACAGTGCCTGGTGTTGGGTTTCCCCCCCCCCGAATGTGCGTGTCTGTAACTAAACAGTCTGGAGCATGAAAGAGAACAGACAGGAAAAGAGAAAGAGGGATGAGGCGGGGGGGCTGGGACAGTAATGCACTCTCTCTCTTTCCCTCCCCTCTCTCTCTCTCTCTCTCTCTCTCTCTCTCTCTCTGCCGCCCACTGTCCGATCGCTACGGTCCAGTGTGTGTGAAACCTTTGCTCAGCAAGTTATGGGAACGGGGGGGAACGGGGGGGACGGGGCGACATGAGACGTGCCAGTCACCGGCGACCGTGGCCTATCATGGGCTCTTTAAAAATAACGGGAGCAACAGTAGCGTGGGCCGAGTAAGCATGTCACAGGTTACAGCGCCCCAGCCAAAAGGCGCCTCTAATCAGGAATAATGAAGCCCACAAGGCACAGTGCAGGGCTCAAGTCCGGAGGTTTAAACTAAACAAACACAGATTATCATCAAGCGCAACTGACTTTCATCAGAAGCCAGTGACGCAGAAGCCAGTGACTCGCTTGACCTTTCCCAGAAGTAAACATGGACAATATCACCCAGGATTATTATGATCTATGTCTACAATAAGATTAATATCACAGACAAATAAAAAATGACACATAAAAATGATCAACATCATGAGGTTGTAATGTATGCAATAAACTTTGGAAGAAGCATATCACATGCTTGGCAAATGATGGTATATTGCATGTTGAATTCATTGAAGAATCGCAAATCACCAATCGCAAAAGCCTCAAATGAACCTACAGTTTGGTATCAGCTGTAGACGGACTGGTTATTGAAGGTGTAGAAATTACTTCACTGCGTAGCCAAGCTATAAATAAACTCGTCACAGGGCTGTGCTACTATTCTGAAGCCGGTGACATTTCCTCTGAAGGTTACCGGCTACGGGAGCGTCCAGTTCAATACTACCTGAGGCCTGCCGCAATACAGGGAGGGGAAAAAAACCGAGTGAAGTACGTGAGGAGGAGATGGATTGGACAGAGGGAGAGGGAGACGTGGCAGAAGATGGATTCTCTAATGACTTCATTTTGGCCAAGCACGGCAGATGTAATAAGCGAGAAATGAAATCCTCATATGACTGTCACATTCGGTCAAGATGACGTTTCTATTTATGTCCCGGCAGGCGAACGCAAGCTGGCGCTGCCGAATCAGCCGGTGTGCCGCGCGGTTTCTCCAGGTTCACAACTCCAGGCAGACATGACATGACGGCATTCCACAGGTGTGCAGGAGTAAGAAAAAGGGTGAGCCATAAAACCAGTCACTCAGACCTACTGTAACAGTAGTGACTTACGAGTTATTTCTCCGTCTCCTTACCAAGACCTACTCACTGCTCATTGGCTTTGCATGCTTACTGTACCTCTAAATCTAGAATTAGGGTAAAATGACACAGCACTTGATGCTTTATAGAGTAAACGACAACAAACATGAAACCTGACACTTGCCAGTTGCCACTGCATATGGCTGCAGCTACAGTAGGAGGCCACGCCCCTTCCTCAGTTTTAGCTTGTGTACATATAAAACAATATGATACCAACCCTGTCAAGGAATTATTTTGACTTGTGCTCCACAGCCTACAGTACCATTTTCTTGACTCTGAACTGAAACAAATTCACTAAAGTTCCAAAGTAAGTCAACCCAGAAATTGAACTCTAGTCTTCACACAAATAAGAGCACAGTTCATTGAGACAGGGCTGCACTGGGCCCAAAAACGAATTAGCCGTTAGCCTCTACAAATCGCATCCATATTCACAAAGTATGTAACTAGAATATATGGGGGGGGGGGGGGAGTCCAGAAAAAGGGTAATCATTGAGTCAACCATTTGTCAAAAATGGCCTTGAAAAATGATTTCTCCTGGTGCTGGAAGCAGGCCAGAGTGGGAGCAAAACAACTCCCAGAGTGCCCTGCAACCCTGAGTGAGTCAAGAGGCAACAGGCCCCCTCTCTCTCTCTCTCTCTCTCTCTCTCTCTCTCTCTCTCTCTCTCTCTCTCTCTCTCTCTCTCTCTCTCTCTCTCTCTCTCTCTCTCTCTCTCTCTCTCTCTCTCTCTCTACGCTCATGCCCGACGGCTTGCGTGAGTGACAGGGGCAGGTGCTGGCACACGTCACCCAAGCTACCTGTCAATCTGTTTTATGAGTCCATGCATTATAAAACACACTTTCTCCTCACTATCTCTGGTTTGCTCTCTCTCTCTCTCTCTCTCTCTATCTCTCTCTGCCTCTTTTTTTTCTTTTTTGGTTTGTCCTGCAGCATCAAATTCTTTATGCCATGATTGCCATCGTTTCTGTTTTTTTCTTCTTCTTGCTGGCTCGCTTTTATGGAGGACAGTGTGGGGAGAGTAGGTCGTTCCAGTGTCACAGCAGATGCCTGCGGAGGAGTTGAGACATGCTGGTTGGACAGACTCCCTACATTCCTGCTCACTCACTGCACTGGGCGTTGCAGGCCCTCGCACCCTGTCTCTCAATAAGGCGCTATTCAATCAAACTGCACTGATATCACCCCACCCCACCCCACCCCAGCCTCTCATCTCTTCTCCTCTCCTTTTCTCTCCTCTCCTCTCCTCTCCTCTCTTCTCCTCTCCTCTCCTGCCCTCTCTTCTCTTCTCCTCTCCTCTCCTCTCCTCTCCTCCCCTCTCTTCTCCTCTCCTCTACTCCTCTCCTCTCCTCTCCTCTCCTCTCCTCTTCTCCTCTCAGGGTCCCAGCAGCAGTAAGCTGAGAGAGTTTAAGCACTGCCGCAAGCATTCTTGCCTCATAGTGCAGCCTGCAGACAATGATATTAATAATCCATTGCAGAGAGATGAGTGGGACGCAGTGTGTGTGTGTGTGTGTGTGTGTGTGTGTGTGTGTGTGTGTGTGTGTGTGTGTGCGCGCGTGTGTGTGTGTGTGAGTGTGTGTGTGTGTGTGTGTGTGTGAGTGTGAGTGTGCGTGTGTGTGTGTGTGTGTGTGTGTGTGTGTGTGTGTGTGTGTGTGTGTGTGTGTGTGTGTGTGTGTGTGTGTGTGTCTGTGTGTGTCCGTGTGTGGTGCGTGTGTGTACAGAGGGAGTCAGAGTACAGGCATGCAACGCTGATATGTTAGAGGAACTGATGCCTCTCTGAAGCACAGGCCGTCCAAAGATAACGTGGGCTTGTCTGGGATTAGGGAGGAGAGTGGTGACATTGGCGCAAAAATGCAGACCTGTATCAGGATAGAATTGCAACTGCGGCAACACAATAAGCACTGCATGCCTGTGTGTGTGTGATGAGAGATTAGGGGAGTGTGTGTGTGTGTGTGTGTGTGTGTGCATGTGCGTGTGTGCGTGTATGTGTGTGTCTGTATGTGTGGAAATGAACAAGACAGACTGTGTACGTGGTACAACAACAGCAGAAATGGCTACCTTTCATTGCAGACAGACAAAACACAGCTAATGGATGACAGCATAGGGTAAAAATAGACTCACTGCAGCAAAAAAGACAAAAAGCCTCTGTCTGCATCAGGTCTGAAAGCTAACTATTCACATTAAGTATGTAGCAGACCGAATGCATTCACAACCCATAGTTATGCCTAATAAAGCAAAAAAACAGAATCAGTTTGTCCTTGTATCAAAGTGCTATCACAGCTAATCGACTTTCCAATCAAGATATCAAAGCAGACTAGCCATAAAAATGACTTCAGCCAGCCAGTAAATTACCAGTAAATGTTCAAAGTGTAGTGCATTTAATGTAGTGTGATAACATCGTAAACACTACACTTGAACATCAGTTAATGTTCAAGTGTAATAATCATTCCCAGCTCCTTCGCTCCTCCTTAGTCACCATTCTCAACCCTTCCGGTTCCACCCTTCCATCCTTCTGCAGTGTCCTTCTGAGTCAGACACACCCTAATCAAGGGGCACCATTTGGATCTGCTTAACTACAGGGCTATAAACTACTGCTGTGTAATGATCTGAGGTGTTTCTGCCAGCCACCACATCAAAGCTAAGACCAGAAAGTGGACAACACCCAGACGATTTACCTCAGTAATTCACAGGACACACAGTGAAGGTGATATAATAACACTGATTTCTATGGAACTTACACTTGAAAGACTTAATAGTGTTATAAAACCATTACTACAAACACTCCTTTCTCCATCATTAAGACGTTTAATTGTGTGACTCTGTCCATGACACCCATGCAATGTTTCGACATGCAGATTTAGGCATGGAGTGTTATTGTTTTTTTCCCCAGCAGCAGGAGCTCTCTATCAAATGCCTACACGGCTCTGCTCTCTATTGGATTACTCTGACCTCTTGTGGTGGGAGGATGCAATGCAGTTGATTTTTTTTTTTTTTTTTTTAAATGTATGAAGTGCTCCCACAGTGTAATACAGGCTAATCCTGATTCACAAGCAGCTTAAGCCACACGCAAGCTTTCCAGGCCTGCCAGCATAGCAGAGCCAAGCAGTGTCACACTAAAAAATCATGTAATTCACTTGTCTGTAGGCCAAGCATTCCCTCCACCTTAAAAAGTCAGCCCATCATTTTGGTGAGCAACCACGACACAATCATACAATCCATTAAAAAAATGAACAGTTAAATATATCATTAATATCATCACTTTTTCATCCATATACATGGTGGCAGATAAACAGAAAGATAGATATATTGATGTTAACTTGTAGAGTGTCAAATATTTCATCACCATTTTTATAATATGACTCCTCAAGAAACAACTTGCCTCCACTGTCTCTTAAAATACCAGCCATAGCAAATGTGTCATAACCCTGACCTACCTGAAAGTGCAGAATTATGGTCCATATTAACCCCAACGTCAGTTTGGGATTTCCGTCTGTGATGTCATCATTCCTGATGTTCACCAGCTTCACCTGTGTCAGCAGAAGAGCAAGTGTTAGGAAGACTTGACTTGACCACTCAACACAACATGCATAGCCAAGACCCTGAGAACACGCTGGTGCTAATAGTGTGCAATATAATACTGAGCAATTTAAAGATTACATTTCTCACTTACTAAAATTCTCGACCTATTCAAGGCCACATATGTAAAGCATCATCAGTATTTTAAATATCTCATTACATTGATATGATATTTAGTAATAGCAGTTTAGCAGGCTTTCTGAACTCTTAATGTTAACATTCTTTAATCAATGTCTGCCTAAGATCACTTACATCACTCACTAACATCAACATTATTGGAATTGTCTACGTTCTACCACAAGGGGGCAGTAAAAGACAGCTCATTAAATCAAGTCAGAATTGTTAAATGCATAACAGAAAGGAGACTGTGGTCCTTTTACTGACATAGATACATTTCAGTAGAGGAAAAACAACTGTAAGAGACATCCTGCAAAGCATCCATTCCTCAACACATAACTGGTTAAAGAACATCCTGTAATCTAAACATGACTTTATCAAACGTGATTGTTAAAGCATCTACAGCTGCTTACACACACAGGATAATGAGACACAGGATACAATCAGTCAGTGTTGAAATCAAGATCAAGTTTTGTGCTATTAGGCCAAGTGTTAATTGCAGAACACTAATGCAGATCAAACTCCGCTGAAAGAATGACACTGGGTGTTAACAGTGTGTCTTTGTGCACTCATACCCATTCTCTGGCTCTGCATGGACTTGGCAAAAAAAACCCTAATGTCCCTTTTGCCCAGTCATGTGACCATTTACAGCCTTTCACTATCAGCAAGTGAAAAAGAAAGTGAAAGTGCTGTCCAGTTGGTTAATGAATATGAATGGCCGCGGTGAACTGCCAGCAAAGCTACAAAAGGGGCAGGCAACAATGGGATAAAGGGGCGGTTTGTATTGGAATGTGAGAATCCTTTGTCTGCGCGCCGGGACCACTGTCAGTGATGTAATCTCCCAGAGGGCCTGCCTGCCTGCATACAGAGGCGAAAGCAGGGACTCCATTTCCCATCATTCTCTGATTAAACTGCCGGGAAGTACATCTGACTGGGTGAAAAAGCCACTCCGGAGGATTGGTGACTACATCACAGTGATATTCTGATGCAATTACGCCCCAGCTCTCGGCTATTAGCAGTGAGGAATTGAGCGCCTCACTGACATCTGATCTGCCCACTGCATTCATGATTCAGCCCATACATCACAAAGATATCTGACAGGAATGTAATACATGTTTCACTGAAACCTTTAAGAATAGGTGAGACAAATATTTTTGGTCAAACAAACATGTATGGCCTTAGTGTGATATATGAAGAATTCAGATGCAAAACCTTCTAAATCCGTCTGACCACTTTTCTTTTAAATGAACATTATTATCAGGCTCTCAGTGGTATTTTGCCTATACAAATTGATTTTGCAAAATTATAATTTTTGACAGGTGGCATTTAGAGGATTTTGCATGTGAACACTTTCCATATAACTCACAATATATTGCATTAGCTAGCCTATACCTGTACATTAGCTAAAATGCAGTGCAGACAGAGTGCTCAGTACTGCATGAACTATATTTATACGGGAGTGCTGTCTGAACTGTATTAAATGTAATAGCTGCCTTATCATTGTCCATACATGGCTGATAGTCAAACAAGCCCTCTGACTGGTGTGCTGTAACTGGTCTTACCTGTCTCCTCTTTAAGTAGTCCAGTGCTATCTGTACATTCTGGAGTCTGTGGAAGCGCATTCGGCCTTTCTCCCGAGGCTGTGGGAAGAGACAAAAGAAGAAGCCAGGAGGCGTCAGACTGCATGTGATGATGAAGAAAAGCAACAAAAAACCTCCCTCTCCTTACCACTGGCTCCTTACCAGCGGGATTGGAGACACGCCACATCACACGTGTGTTTGTGTGTGTGTGTGTGTGTGTGTGTGTGTTGGAAGGGGGGGGGGGGTCATATATAGGGGTCTACCCACTGGCACCTACTCCATACCAGATAGACGGGAGCCTGCACACCTTGATAGGTTGCAGGTGCAAGTGCAGCTACGGCAATTTCGCAAAGAGCTTAAGAGCAAGAAAAAGTAAAGCAAAAACACTGCTTACTCAACAGATCAACCAGTGTTTCGGTCAGACAGGCCTTTATCAACAGAGTTGTACTTTTCTTTTTCCTGCTCTTTTAATCCAGTCCTTACCAAAAGCAGAATGGGAGGAATAAGGTCTCAATTAAGTGTGCAATGAGGCGCATCTTCAACTTCTAGCGCCCTCTAGTGACAGTCCTCCAAAACCATGTGATTATTTCAGGCTACGTTACTATGTTATCCTACGCAATACACCATCAGTGGTGGGGTAGTATCAAACAAAATCAGTTGTGTTAAGCTCACCAAGGGGGGAATCCTACAGCCTTGCAGCTCTGAAGTCTACAGGGGAGAGGGAGGAGGGGCGGAGGGAGGTAGGGAGGAGCTCTGGTGGCAGGATGGCCGAACACCACACGAGCTGAAGGGAGAACTGGGAGGAAGGCCTTGAGGAAGCAAGGAGGCAGCCGAGCCAACGGAGACAGGGAAAAAAAAAAAAAAAGGAAAAACACGTGGACAATGCCTGTGCCCGAGTGTGAGGCAGTGAGATGGAAAAATGGCGTGGCTGCCCACTGACTGGCTGACTTGTTGGCTGGCTGGCTGGTTGGCAGGCAGGCGACGGGATAAAAGCCTCCGAGCGGGAAGCACCTCACTGAGGAAAACCCTCCACTCAGTCACCGCCCTCCACCACCCTCCACCGCCCTCAGGGAAGAGCCCTTTTCCATCCCTACTTCACAGTTCTGTGAGATCACTCTGGACAACTGAGAGTCCTACCAGCACTTCTGCATGTGAGAGCACATTTACTGTACATTGTGATGATAGAGATGACTGGTGAATTGTCAAGCCATTACATAAAGAGGTCCTCATACACCATCAGAGCGTGGATGTGAGTTTGCGTGCATGTATGAGTGTGTGAGAGTGTGTGTGTGGCTGCATGATGCAACAAGCGCTCACAAGTGGAAATAAAGGCCAAGGCTTAACTCCCAAGCAGCAAGTGCAACTTGACTTCTGAGCCTCCATGCAAACCATAATGAGGAAAAATGGTTGAATCATGTGTTCATCAATAAGTACTTTCTTGTTTCTGAAATAAATTCAAAAATAAAATGAAAGCAAAATCAGACCTGCAGGTGTCACCTGAGCCTTGGAACTGCCTTGGCTTAGATAGCAGAAGCTTAATGGAAGCGCAGTACAAAAACCAACCACTCCCGGCCTGCGGTGTGAAGCACCAGCATGATCCAGGCTGTGACTCTCCCTCACGGTCATGATGCTCTAATGCTCGTGGGCATCAGCCTATTCTGGTAAAGGTGGCCACTGCTGGGAATGACTAACCTAATTACTGCACATCACCAGAGGATGAGATGGAGGAGGAGGAGGAGGAGGAGGAGAGGAGAAGAAGAAGAGGAGAGGGAAGAAGAAGAAAAACAAGATGAAATGAAGGAGAAGGAAGAAGCAGAGAAATAGAAAGAAGGAGAGGATGACAAGAAGATGTGGAAGAAGATGAAGAGGAAAATAACATCAAATGGGGGAGAAAGAAGAGACAGGAGAAGAAAGAGAGAGTTAGACGAGAGGGAGAAGATGAAAAAGAGGAGGATGGGAAGAAAAACAAGCTGAAATAGAGGAGGAGAAAGAGAGAGAGACAGGGGAAGAGATAGAAGTAGAGGAGAAGGAAGAAAGGAGGAAGAAGAAGAGGAAGAAAAAGGAGAGGATATCATCCAGAGGGGAGCTGACATTGGAGTGGGGGGACGGGGCCAGATCATTTCCAGCATCAGCTGCTTTGTTTGCTTTGTTTGCTTTGTTTGTTTGTTTGTTTGTCACTCTGGTTAAATGGCACGCCACTCAGCTACACATTAGTGGTGTTAGGGAGGGGGTGGAGGGGCAGGCTCCGAGGCCCACACCTACCCCCTTGTCTTCATCATCAACCTCTCGCGCATCTCCATGCTGCAAAACTGCGCATGCGTCAGCCGCACTCACCAACCGCAACGTCTTCAGAAAATCACGCTCCCGCGGCTTACCCCAGTAAACGTGAGCACGGGGGGGGGAGAGACAGCACACACGCACAAACACAAACACACACACAGACACACACACAAACACACACACGTATACACGTCAGACATAAGGGGGACATGGGGACACCAACACAGGCATATAGACGAGGAAGAGGATGAGGAGGAGGAAGAGTGAACAGAGTGATCGAGGAGAAATAAAGAGGGAGAGAAAGACAGAAGAAAAGAGGAATAAACAAAAAGAAAAAAGTCCTTGCAAAGTCTTCTACCTCTACTATTCAAGTCTATTCATTCATCTTGGCAGTTCTTATTGTGCTTTATTATTACACACATTTCACACTATATCTGAGACCTCACAGAAAAATAACTGAAATTACAGTCAAAATAGCTAAATTAACACTTACAACGGAGTGGGTGCACCCACTCACTGATCTCACTGACTCCCTAGAAACCAGCAGCTAGCGCTGCTTCTACATCTCTAGAATTCCCATTATTCACAGCTCATTGAGTCATCCCTCATGACTATAATCATTTGTTCATTAAAACTCCTCAGCAAGAACAAAGAGAACAATACACTACACAAAGGCATCTTTTACATAATCTCAAATCGCTGCTATAGCCCCAGAAAATCACATCTCTACATTCTATGCCCACGTCCTGTTGAAAAGTAGCATAGGGAATTTCACATGCATTTTTCCCAAATATTTGAAGCAGTGCAGTGCAAACTTAACTGCACACTAGCCTTTCAGCCGAAACCTATCAGAATTAATTGTGTTACTGGGCTCACGAGTAGTAAATTAAGGATTAATAACACCTGGCTATTTTACTTAGCTACTGTTGGACCTTGCCATACCAATGCAAACCCAAAAAAATAACACAAGTGTTATTCTCGACAGAGCAACTTGCCAGGCTAAACGAAGAGAGCTAGTTAAAAACTGCAATACAATCAGACACCAGATAACAAGGGAGAGGTGGGTCGCACATGTCACAACACACACAGGATAGAGACTAGAGGAAGAACGCTACTCACCAGTGATTCTCCAGACAACACCTCCAACAACGAGATCAGGTTATGTCCATCTCTCAGGTCTTCGTATAAGTCATTTACATGTTTCCGTACCTGCAAAGAAGAGAGGGATAGATTCAGTTAGATACACAGCAAAACAACCTTTAACAAAAATTGAAGAGGATAAAAAAAATAATAATAATATAAATAAATAAAAATAAATAAATAATATTTATTATATATATTATTATAATTCAAATTATATATATATAAAACCATAATATGACCATAATTCCCACTGTGTAATGCAAGGCAAAACCACAACTGGTAGGCTCATCATAACAATTAACCCACTTCAGATAAGGAACACAATTACAGTAAACAAAACCTGCAAATGAATCATCAGACCCAAATTAAGGGAACCATTTACACCACTTCAAAACATTCATCTGTCTCCTCAAATTCCATTAGCAGTCTGAAACAAATGCATTTGTCTACTTTGATGTGGTCATAAAAACACCAAGAAGCTGCTTGCCAACCACACTAATTATAAGGGAGTCCCAAGCAGGGGTCAGAGAGAAGGCCTGACACTAAACCATTAGTGGCTCTAAAAAGTGAGGAGGAGCGTTGAGGACCACGGAAACACCTCCAGGCTTTGCTTTCCCCCACGGCAAACGTATCGCGACTCCTTAAGCATTTCCTCCCTGTCAAAAACAATGGATAGCCGTCCCACCCCTCCAGCCTGTTCAAACACAGTCTGATGTTTCCGATAGGGCTCTCTGCCTGTGCTTGTGAAACCTGCAAGACAGGGCCCCGTCACTAATGTGAAGTAATGAGTTCCTCAGAGCAGAGGGTTAGTCGCCAGCTTTATGCCTATACATGTATTGTCTCCAAGGGCCATGAGAGATAGGGGGTATAATCCTTCCTAATGACTCTTTTAACATTCCTTACACTAGCCTGCTTCTGTATGATAGAACTTCTCATTTAACTTTGAGAACTAATGTTTGTTTCCTTGCATGGCCAGTGCATGGGCAAAGCCGGCCTAGCTGGTCTAATTAGCTAAGCATGCACACCTGGTGAAGGTGTGTGGGTGTTTAAGGGTGTTTTCTTTCTTGATTTGGGCACTTTTTGGTTAGGACACATTCTGTTGCAGGCACCTTTGGGTTATCTCTTTCCCACTGGCACCTTCTAATTTCTATCTTTGAACATCATGCTGACTTTGGTACACACCCCCACATGAACACTTGCATACGTGCTTTTACTTTCCCCTAGACATCTTTTGGTAATGCTTATGCTTTCGGTTACTTTTAAATAAACACTTTACTGGTTAAAGCTATCGCTGTTGTCCCGACTCCCTTTTTTAGAGCCGGTGATGTTGGTACATGTTGTAGTGGTGGCCAACGATCATATCAATACCTACCGGTATGCTACCCACAGCACAATCACTCACACTCAATTAAAAAATGACTCCTAAGCTAAATATGTACAAGGAGCACATGACCTACATGTGGAATCATCACTCAGTGGGGTGATCGCTATACTGTACTGAGGTTATAGCATGTGCCCTGAGAACTGGAGGTGCTGACAAAGAGATAAAAAACTGCTTGTGTAAGCATGTAAGCTTACTTAATGCATTTACTTGAGCATGTTATACACACACACAAAAAAAACACAAAACACGGGCCAGAGCGTGCGCCTGTGTTGTATCTTGTATCGAGTTTATGTTAAGTATTATGCTGCTTATGTCTGCTAATTTTCATCTGGAGAAAGTTGGGTTTTTTTATTGAGGACTCTGCACCTTTGATGTGTGTAGTATGGTTTATACAGTATGAGCCACGCCTACCTTTTTTTCCTACAATGCTTTGCGGCTCTGTTTACCTTGCACAGAGTGCTCCTTGGGCCATGCAAGTGCACCGTCGCCTTAAACCCGTCTCTCTCATTCTATTACCACACCACCCAGCTCCTCTCCTCTCCCCTCCCTCTCCATCTCTGGTTTTGTGCCCTTGGCGAGCCCTGGCGGAGGCTTATCTAACCAACCGTCATCACCCCCCCCCCCCCCCCCCCCCCTCCCCAACCTGACACTCTGCAGCCTCGGAGCCAGAGCCCTGAGCAGGCCCTGTGCACTTCCCACTCGCGCCGCTGCCCTGAATACCAGCCTGCTTAAATCAGCCCTCTGCCTCAGTGACCTGCTTTTACCCAGGCTCCTAACCGCCATAATCCCGGCGCTGCACAGCTGCGGGGCCGAAATAGACTGCTGCCCCTACGACCAGGCCGGCCGGCAGGGCCCCCCTCCCTTTTCTGGGCCACACAGATACCCCCTCCGAGGCTTTACTCAGCACCTTTGCTTCCCCTGACACTAGCCGGGGTTATGGTGACCCAGACATTAAAGAGAGACAGGGCAAAGGGGGGGGGGGGGGCTGCAGGGTGAGTGAAGGGGGAACAGGGTGGACGAGGGGGGGTGGGGGGTTGGGTGCTTGGTCAGTCATATGACAGCATGGCAGCAGCTTGCATTCAAAAGGCAGAGGGGCAGAGAGCCGTTATCGGAGATCTGGCAGCCAGCAGCGTCCCAGTAGATTAAACAGCGAGTTGAGATAGTTAAACAGTGTTTAGGCCAAGTCACACATGGCAGCTATAACAAAGCTCCCATGAGGTTTATCTGAGGTTCCCACAGGCTGCAGTCATTTCCTCTGAATTAAGTCAAATACGGCTAGTTGCGCCAGATAGCCACTTAATTTTTGATACCAAATCTCCTAAAACTGTGTCAAAACTAGGATTATGACCCCTTCCATAAGCTCATTAAACGATAAAAATAAAGGCAGATTTCGGAGCACGACAAGCTATCCCTTCTAATCAGTCACCCTGAACCATCCTGCATTCTGATGGCGTACTTGATGGCGTACTTGATACTACACAAGTAGCGACATGTTCCCACTAATGGGTGGATGCTGGTATCAAAAATGGCTTATAAAAACACTCTTGCTGAAGATGGGAATCACCCTGAGTAAACACTGGCAGCTTCTGCTCAATATCCGTCACACTTGCCCAAGATTAAAGCTGGCAAAGCATGCACGTCGCTGCCAAATCTGTCAGGAGCTAATTCATTCCAGCCATTATATATTTTAATGGTCTTGGAAACTGTTGGGGGTAAAAAATCTTAAAGCTGCCCGTCATTCCACAGCGTATTTGCGCTGAATGGGATTTGTTGATGGGCCGAGATAAAACACAAGAGAATTTTAGACTTGTCTGGAGTTGAAGAAGTCCCAGCAACGTAGTGAACAGGCCAACATTTCACTGATTGGCATGAATGACTGAGAAGAGTGACTAGGCATGAAGGTTCTGCTTCTGTTGCTTCTTAAGACAGAGCTTTGCAGTCTGACAGCTGTGAGTGTAACTTCACATCACTCAGAGATTAGGGGTGATGACAGCCCCCCAGCAGAATGGGCTGTGCAGCAAAAAAGGTCTAGCATATAGAAAAATAATATAGAGGGAAACAGCACATTCAAATGAATGAATGAATGAATCAATTAATTAATATTTTCTTTGTGCTGTATTTAGTAAAACGGTTGTGCTGTATAAAGTCGGTAAATGCGTTTAGGTATTTTGACCCACAGGTCTTTGCATTCAATGAAAGTTAAGAAAGCAAGATGGTGGGGTGGTACCTAATCAACAGTGTTTGTGTTGCTCGTTTCTAGGAGAATGTCATACCGGCAGACTGAAAACAAAACTGTATCTAGACACTTATCACTTCTTCATCTTTTCCCAGCTTGGAGTAATATGAATGTGCAAGACTCCCATGGTAACATCTACAGTACGTGACACAACACTGAGATACACCATGGTACTTAAGGGCTCTCACATCAAATAGAAGTAAATTGAGTGGGCGGTGGTAGTGTAGTGGTTAAGGAGCTGGGCTATCGTGCAGCTTGGAACTTCCTCGAGGCACTTTACCCCAAGTTGCATATAGTTGACATATACAGTACTGTATAAGTCACTTTGGACAACAGTGACTGCTAAATTAATGTGTGAATTCTTTATTTAGAGTGGATCTCTAAGCGGAAAGAATAAGAAATGTGAAAAAGAGAGGCAACATACCTTTAGTAGATGCTGGTTTATCCATTTAGTAAATGTCTTTTTCTGCACTCTGTCTCTTTCATCTGTAAGATAAGGAGATGTAGACAATGTCAAAACACAAATATACCAAAGTTGAAACAACGAAGAGTCATTCCTTTCTAGCAGTCTTTCAGATGAGAAAGGTAGATTGAGGGGCTTTGAGTTCAAGTATATTTTGCTGAAGCACAAAACATGCAAACAAAAAGAGTAACTGAAACGTGTTCTTCTCACTGATTCCAAGGACGACCTGACCTAAGTGATCCTTCTGGCGGTGAAAAATGCTTTGTCTTTCAAAACCTAAGGCCACCAAACCACCTACAGTGCATCAGTGCAGTAAAAATCCACAACAGACAACTTAATGTCTGTACAGTACAGCAAGAGGATGAACCTCTCTATGTGAGGCCTCTTAAAATAACACATTTGATGATTCTCTTGAAAGGTGACAATTATGTGGTATTTCAAAAAGACAAAATGCCACATTGATGTCAGGGGGGAAAAAACATTACAGATACATCACTATGAAACATGTATTCACAACATCTAGCCTAGAGTTATACTGTAAAGCTGTCTCAAACACAGTTTGAATGGCATCCTAAAAATCACAGCACCTCACTGACAGACTTTAGTTGTGTGCTGCTGTATCCAGTTGTGTATTTTGACGTGTACAGGAGGGAAAGGAGACGGTATTTTTAGACTCTTAATTTGAAAAGACAGAGCAGAGCATAGCTTCCATTACTCAGAGCTCCTCGCTGTGAGCTGAGCTGACCACAGTATTTTTTGTTTTCAGTAGCCATGGCAACAGGCTCAACCAGACCATTCAGACAGTCTCTCGATGATGTTACAAGGACGTAGGCTACCATAAAAAGCAAACACGTGTATGCTGCTAAGAAATAAATGTGCTTTAGATGAACAACTGTGACCACTACAAATAATAACTACAAATAATCACAAGAAATTAAAAAACAAAACAAAATTGTGTAGTAAACGGCAAGTTGCATTCAACTGAACTTTCAAATCTGCTTCAATGTTTTGGTTGTTCCCATTTGTCAGTATCCTTTTATAGAGCAATTCAAAGCTCACAGTCCGCCACTCAATGAATGACAAAAGTGCCCTCTCCGCATTATTTTGGACTTTGGTACCACAAACACAACAAAACCCCACGTTCTAAACACCGTTACACAATCAGCTTTGCTCACTGCAGGATTTTCTCAAATCTGCCACAGTAAACGCAGGGGGCAGGATGGCATGTAATGTAGAACTAACTACGGTAAGAAAAAATAAATCAATAACAGCTCAGTTTAATGACAAGGAGAAAAGAAGAGAAGGCACAGCGGCTGTTGGCAGAGCGAGGAGGACAGAGAGGAAGGAAGGAAGCTGAGGAGAGCTACTGACCCATGCAGCACATCAGCGACACCAGGTGAGCGCTGCGCTCGCTGCCGCTCCCGAGAAGCAGCAACATGGCCCCCCCTGACAGACGGACTCCACGTGTGTGTGTGTGAGAGAGAGAGAGGGAGAGAGGACGCTACAGTCGGCACCCCACAGTCGGCGAGCGCGTTTTGTCAACTCCTGCTGCCTAAACCCGCTGAGGGAGTGACTTCAGTGGTACTGCTGGTCAGCCTCTTCTCTCTCGCTCACTCTCTCTCTCTCTCTCTCTCTCTCTCTCTTACTCACTCTCGGTCCTTCACTTTCTCTCTCTGTATTTTGCTTTCCTCCTCCTCCCTCACTTACAGTACTCTCTCTTTCTCTCTGTCTATGTCTCTCTTTCTCTCTCTTTCTCTCTCTTTCTCTGTCAGCCAGTCTCTGCTTGCCTAAAGGGCAGCAGACACCTCCTCGCTCGTGGATTCAGAACGAGTTCAGTCAGGTTTTCCAAAGACGCACGCTGACTACAAAGCTCCCTCTTATGCTCAATTCTGTACTGAAGGGCAGCGCCACTCCAACCAGTGGGCTGCTGGGACTCGACTGGTGCTGGACCTCAGCCTTGGGTGGGTGAGCCCTGACCAGGAAGTGTCATTGAATGGCTGATCCTATTGAGTCTTCCAAAGGCAATGATTAAACAACTACTGTGATAATAGGGACATAGATGTACGGTGTCTCATACTGTACATTGAGTCCTTGGTAAAGTAATCAAACAATAAAGTGATAAATCTCAATCATGTGGGCGTGGTTAATCGTTAACATCAGCATGTAGGCCTACAATTAAGTATTGTTTTACTTAGGTACTTTAAGGTGTGAGTAGCCAGTCTATGTTTTCATTGCTGAAAACAATTCCTTTGATCATGTCATTTAAAAAAAGCAACTGGACGTGCCAATCAAAAGAGTTACTACTGTGTCAGTACACAGTGCCGATAGTGTGGCATATATCCCTTAAAGCCATCTGGTTACCTAACGCAATATGATATTTGCATTCAGTATTAAAATCAGGAATGTGACATTAAAAACACACTGTGCAACACAACACTAAGGGCGTAAGTAGACGCACACACCTAACTGGTTTGATCAGACTACTGTAAGCTTATGTCTGTATGTCATTAGAGCAGTTTCACACACAGCCTACACACAATGAGAAACAATAGCACTGAACAGAGTTCTTTGTAAACATTGGTTATGGTAATCACATATAAATACAATCACTGCTGCCCACCCAACCAGTTTCAGTCTAAGTATAGACTGCCATTGAATGTCAATGCCAGTTAAGACATCCTAAGAAGCCTGTGCACTTCTAGCATCTCCAGCAGACGTGCTGCACCTGTTAGCATGAAGCACCTTGGCACGATAATGCATAACAACATGCATGCATGTTAAGTCTACAGTTCCAGCTGGTAGCTACTCATGCACCAGGTGGACTCTACACAGATGGGCAGCTCGACGTTGCAGCGAAACATAAACATTTGTCAGGGACATTTGCCTAAACGCTCGTAGAGAGAGGGGGGCCAGCGGTGCTGCATTGCGGTCATTTGTCTCTTTCTAACCTTGTCCCCTTCACGCTCTCCAAAGGCTATAACTCACGCTGACTGCAGCGAGAGATGACCTCAAGGAAAGTGCTCGGTTCACGGCCACGTATTGAATAAGTCATGAATATCCTTTGTGAACAGGGGGGACTGTTACGGCAGGCAACCTTGACTGATGCTAAGAGAACATGTTAATCTATTGAGGCTTTAATCACAGACAAATCCATGGCCTGAATTATCTTCATACATGGCTGGTGTTACCACCAAATTTTTTTTTACAAAGCTGTTCATATATCTGACATTATGATGAAGACACTAAAGGCCACTAAGTAGGTCAAAAGGGCATTAGGTTCTTAAAAGGTCGAGAGAAGGTTAGCTTCGTAGATGTGCCACACAGTTAGGCTAGTGCTGCATGAAACCTTGATCCATTAAAAACAAACACTACACGTTTGTATTCATCTAGTCGCCTGGCAAACTTTTCCGTTCAGCTGTCTGTCTGTTGACGGAGCTGACGTGGCTCATCATTTGCGTACGGTGATGGCTCAGGAGGTGGAGCAGTAAAAAGGACAAAAAAATGTGGTGAATAAAAAGAAATAATATTGGAGCCTTAGTGTGCAGACTTTTTTGTCCTTTTTACTGTTGCTTTTTTGAGTCCAGCACCTACTTTTAAATATTCAGATGTGCACACCCGCTTCTACACTCAGGAGGTGGAGCAACCCGTATGTTGCCAGTCGGAGCCCAGACCCTCCTGACCCTGTCAACGTGTGCTTGAGCAAGACTCTGAACCCCAAACTGCTCCCACATGTGCAAGTTGGTGCTCTTGCATGGCAAGTTGGTGAATGAATACTTGAGGGAATGGGTGAACGGGAGGCATGAAATTGTAAAGCACTTTGAGTGCTTGGAGGAGGAGAAAAGTGCTGTATAAATGCAGTCCATTTACCATTTACCATTAAGGAATACAAATACTGAGGCAGCCGCTGAATCTGTAACCTCACTGGCCCTGTTCTGTTCAGGTCAGCTCATGATGTCTACATGGGGTGCCTCTCATTCGCCTTTTTATACTGTACATCCTCCCTTCCAATCCTCAGCCCTCGTTCCCACTGATCTAGATAAAGAATGATGGGGTGGCAACAATGGGATAGTCTATCCAGTGTTAGTTATAGATCAGTGGGAACGAGCCTAGAGGACCGAGCATCGAGGAGAGAGGAGAGAGGTTGAGAGGCACTCATGGTTACACCCACTGTAGAGTAAGACACTTGCGTTTGGAATGGCAGCTACAGAATGCTCCCAGGTGTCTGACGTGAAGAGAGTGGTGCCCTCTTGAGGAGTAACCTGGTGGGCACTCAGCCCCTACAGTGCTCACACACTCAACTCATGTCTAATAAGCCACGGGTCATGAGAGCTAATGAGTGACCATCAAAAGTGTGTGTGCAGAGTCATTCACAACATTAGTCTAGTAAAAGTCAATGAACCTTTAATGATAGAGAGCGGAGTTATGTGGACACAGATTTATTACGGGAAACTGGAATGTTTGAGGAGAAACGGCACAGAAGATTTCCTTCCACAGTACAAATCATGGAAAATGATTTAGGCTGAATACAGGAAACATGAGAATGGCTTATCTTGGCATGGTCTAAAGGCCACTCTACTTACAAACACATTATACCCCATAAAGATCAAGGACCCGTACATCATGTGGGATCCATCGCTTATCTGAGGGATCCTTTAAACTCCGGACTTCTCTGACTTCTGCTTATAAAAATTGCAATAAAAGCTGTAAACTTTCAAATGCTGTGTGTCATCACCTCACAAGGAGCAGTGCTTCCTTTTGATGCTGAAGTGCATACTCACAGAGCCTACTACTACCATATACACAGCCTATGTGCTCCCTGACACAGCAGAAAAGTGCACACTGAAAACTCAGTAGGGTATGCTATGTATCATGTGCATGTTGTTTATGGAGACCTTAGCTCTGACAGACTTTTACTTCCCTGCAATTTCATGAAAAAAGACACAGCTTCATAAAAAATGGCCCAAGCCTGAACCACAGTTCTTTCAAATTATAGCCTAGTGTGTGTACTTAGTGATTATGTGTCTTTGAAACAAGTCAGAATTTTGTCTTAAAATGTACAAAAATGACTGGGCTGAAATACATCCAACTGAACTTGATGGAACCACGACTTACTGTACGTACAATTACAATTTACAATTTGAATATAATTCCCCTCCACTGACCAACCAAGAACATTCATTAGCATCTCCACAACTAACTACACACTCTATAGCCTACACTAAAACCAATGGACTGACCATTACAAAATACCAGCACTCTGTTTATTTCCTATTACTGTAACAGCTTGGAGTTAACCCCACTGTCACTGCTGAGAGGTCCTGCCTCACTCAGGCCCTCTGGGGGAGATATGAGGGTGCTAGTCACCAGTCCTTGACCTATGGCTGTGCTAAGCTGCTGTCTGAAGTACTGACATGCCCTCGGTATGCACAGCTCTCTTGCTTTTGCCAAGAGCCACAACAAAACTTGCTTCAGGAACAGGCATGCAGGCAGTCTCTCTCTCTCTCTCTCTCTCTCTCTCTCTCTCTCACTTTGCATACATGTATATTCACAACTAGACAATAACCATCTCAGATGCTGAACAGTTTTAGCTGCTCACTGTGCGCCTTATTTTCAAATGACTGAAACTTGAGTGACCATACAGTACCAAAGGCTTACCCGGGAGAGCTGAGAAACATGATCTAAAGCACAGACTGTAAACAGCTCAGTTAAGATTATTTGCTTGACCACCAAATGCCCTTAGTTAAGTGTGTCACATTCAAAGGTTATTCCCATGTACAGATTGTATACAGTATATCTTTTGATGAAGCACGAGTTCAGCTTTCTATTTTGTCAAGTTATTTAACACCACTGTTTACCCGCTTTGAAAGGAAAAACACTGCCTTTAGCCACGTTAATTCCAAACAGAGATTACTGAGGCTGGTGTAAGGTCTCAGGACTACTGTGTGTGTGTGTGTGTGTGTGTGTGTGTGTGTGTGTGTGTGTGTGTGTGTGTGTGTGTGTGTGTGTGTGTGTGTGTGTGTGTGCATGTTTTTGTATGCCTTTGTGTGTGTGTGTGTGTGTGTGTGTGTGTGTGTGTGCATGTCTTTGTATGTGTGTGTGTGTGTGTGTGTGTGTGTGTGTGTGTGTGTGTGTGTGTGTGTGTGTGTGTGTGTGTGTGTGTGTGTGTGCATGTTTTTGTATGCCTTTGTGTGTGTGTGTGTGTGTGTGTGCATGTCTTTGTATGTGTGTGTGTGTGTGTGTGTGTGTGTGTGTGTGTGTGTATGTATGTACAAACGAACAGCACTTTAAGGGGAAAGGATCAGCAAACAACAGCAATGGCACTGCCACAAACACACCCCATGAATCTGCGGCATGCTCTAGCCATCTGTGTCTGAACGGAGCCATCGCGTGGCCCTCCCCGTCAGATGGCACGCTCTGCAGCGGGGTGTGTTTCTAGTGCCTCCGCGTGAACGTGAGAAAAATGTGCTCATGGAGCAAAAGCAGGATCCACGCGGCCCGCAAGCCACGACGCGCCTCACGACAGCACGGCCGATCCCTGTGTCTAGTGACTCATTCTGCAAATACCGGATATGAATCGATTAACCAAATGAACTGCGAAGAGCCAGATAAACGTATTCCACAACTGAGCTTACACAAGCGCATGATAAAGGCCTCAGGAGCCTGGCCAGCCTCTGACCCTCAGGCTCACGATACCGGAGTTCGGAGTTCTAAGGGAAATTTAAGAAAATATTTCTTGATTTGTGTTGGTCTAGTGCCTCTGGATTAATATGTAACTCTATGGAAAGAACATTTTCCTTAAGCATTGCACATTAATGCCCATATTTCCTGCCCTCGACTGAGAACAGCTGAGAGAGAGTTAAATAACTAACTGGGGGGGTAGCATGATCATTAAGGACGGTATGACTTTCCCAAGTGAGACAGCAACCGAGACCATGGGCCAGCAGTAGTTGTGTCCTCACTGACTGTTGGTCACTGTACATGACTGTGTAAAAATAGCCAGCGGAGAAAGATCAACATGTGTCCCTTACAGAGACACCAGGCTTATCTGATTATCGGTCTACTGTGAGAATCAGACAAAGTGTTCAGAGATGATCTCTCCGAATACACCCCCATTCGCTCATAATAACCCTATGTAACAGGTCTACAGCAGGAGAAAAGACCACAAGCCTCAACTAAAACAAAACTTAAGGTTTAAAACAAAACAAACGATGAAACAAAATCAAATCCACACTAGAAGGGGCAGGCTAGTATGCACCAGTGCTTCTTCGTTCTAAGACAGGTGGAAAGATCACCATATTCTCCTTAATACCAGACCTAGCCTAGACCGCGGGCATAATTATCCGTTAACTTAGTGTGGGAAAAGCAAGCAAAGCCTGGTTTATGTCTAACGCCGGCCCACCACTCCTGCTCCACTTTCTGACCTTTCTGCCCGGCGCAGGGAAGTGGGTAAATGCCAGCCGAGCGTTTCCTATGCACTCAGCCTGGCATGCACTCAAGCTTGGCGCCCGGGCCTGGCATCCACCAACGCGCGGCCTCCCCCCGAACATAAATCAGCGCTCTCCGCAGTGCTGCAAACAGCACCCAGACAGGAACCGCACCAGGTACAGTCTGCATCGAGGACAGACCCAAGCTCCCCCATAGTCATGCCCCATTCACATATACAGCAGTTCTGATGACTTTTATTCTGTATTTTATGAATTTGAATTTTAAGACTTTTGTTTGGTTTCTTTTTTTAACCATGTCTCTATGTCTGGAGCACTGTTGCCACTGTTATGTCACTGTTTTCTTGTTGTCAGCCAATGTCATTAATGTCGTCTATGTGTGTGTAAGCAGCCTACTCTCTTTTTACCTGCAATCAAATCTACCCTTGGGTACAATAAAGTTACCTTACCTTACCTTACAGTGATTCACTCATCACCTTAAAATTATTATCATTATTATTATTATTATTATTATTATTATCGTCAGTGGTTATTTCACCTGTTATCACTCAACTACATTAACATTGCAGAGTCTCTTGTCGCTAGTCGGCGTATACTGTATGTGAAATAGGGCTTCAGTTCCCCGATCTGGGCCGTCGCCAGTTTCTCCCCAGGGTAACATAGGTAGGTATCTATGTGTCGATGATCAGTCATCTCCCCTCAAGAGCAGGCAGAGCCGGTATGAGCTCACAGCCGTCAGACGTGTTGTCAGAAGGCGAGTACTCTCATAGCCTGATGAGGAAAAAACGCTGTCGCAACACTGGGAGTGATTCACAAACAAGCGCTTTGTTGTTTAGCGCTAAGTGACGCGTTACGCACACTGGTCATGCTGTCAGTCACCGGCGTGAAGGGAGGAAAAACCTGAATTTAAAATTGAGGTGGACTGGACCAGCACATAAAAAGAGAGACACAGAGGGGGGAAAACAAAACACTTGAGGTGACATTCCTGCCGTTCTTCCTGTCTGAGGCAGCCATGTCTTCTCCTTAGGGAAGGGTAGCATCTGAAATATGGCCCCACAACAGTCACAGAGCCTGGAGCACCGACTTCAAAAGAGCATAAACAGATAGTCCTGCTTTTAGCCTGCAGGTTCAATCCTAACCTACTAGCACAATGGTCTGGTATGTGTGTGTCTGTCTGTGTGTGTCTCTCTCTCTCTCTCTCTGTGTGTGTGTGTTCTCAACTGTGAGTAAAAGCATACTTTTCCTGTGGCATCCCTTCAGACTGTTTACAGAAGAAAGGCACAACAAGCATCACACAGCATAAATAAACAAATACTCATTAACCTATTCAGCACACTGTATTCCAGACATTGTGAAGAAAACAGGAGAGCCTTACAGTATATGAGCTCTAGGCTAAAATCAACACAGATAAACAGCTTTTCACAAATACAGACGGAGCCATCCAATGCAGGCCAGTGAAGCCACTGTCACTAATAAATGTCAGGAGGGTCTGGAGAGGCGCTGGCTAATGTAACGCGTGTTTGGTGGGCCGTCCCCTAACACCCACCTGCGTAAGGTCAGCAGCAGCTGCCGGGGTCACCGGGGTGACCGCCGCCACATGCCTGTGCCGGCACGGGGTAATCAGAGCCACGCCAGCGGACAGTCAGAAAGCCCCTCTCTCAACCCCATCCCCATCCCCCTCCACACACACACACACACACACACACACACACACACACACACACACACACACACACACACACATAAACACACACACACACACACACACACACACACAGTCAGCTGCTCAAGAGCACACAGTCCTTATCAGGACGGACATCTGACTGGGAAGGACAGAGCTTCTGGGCCTCAGAGTCTTAAAGGCCTACCTACCGAAAAGGTTGACTGTGTGTGTTCTAGTGTTATGCCAGGCTGTTTTATAATAATTAGGCATTATAAAACAGCCTAGCATAACACTACAACACTCCAGTCAACCTTGACGTAGGTACTACGTCAAACTGGCTCCACTTAGAAAGAATACAACAACGTCACACCACTGTGCGACTGTGCACCTTGAAGATCCAGCCTGTGGTCAACACTACTGGCTCTCCGTTCCTCGCACCATTTAACGCAACGGCCTTTTAAAGGGTGGGGCCTGCATGCAGAGTGGACTGGACCCCTGATGGGTACTGATTTGAAGTTGGCCGTATTTTAAGTAAACCATTACTGTTCAGCCACTTAGGGTTATAAATGTTATAATGTTCTAAATGTTATAAATGACGCAGTTGCTACACTCATTGGTGCACTTAAGGTTTATTGTTGTAAAATTCGTAAAACGTAAAAATGCTTTTACCATGTTGTAAATCGCTTTGGTTAAAAAGCGTCAGTTAAATGTCATGTCGTCATGTCATGACATGTCATGTCATGTCATGTCATGTAAATGTGCGCAACTGTGTGGAGGAGGGCTGATCGACAACGCCTGCGCTCTTGGCACAGCGCAGAGGCTCTAGTCACCGAGAGTGCGCCACACAGACTGCCCTCTGCCATCACCAGGGGACTCTGACCGGTCCATGGAGCCCTAAACTAAGGAATGTGCCCTTTCAATTAGTGCTCATCATCTCTAGGTTTCCCATTATTTTTTATGTCATGGATTGAGCCACATGGTCAGAGGAACCGCACCTTACCCAAGGTTGCTGATTCTTATCATACAAAAAAAAGAGAGCAAGTACATTATCTCACAGCCACCGCCTTATCTTATCTGACTTGAAAATAAAAATATAAGGCCTTGGAGTGACAGCATCATTAGTTCTTTCCAATAAAACACGTTCTGCTATATTTGGAGGAAAACATATAAAGTTCACACAAACACAGCAAAGACTCCGTACGGCACTAACTCACTGAAGGTTTCTCTGAACGGCTATCTTATCAGCAGGCTTGCTTTGGCTTACAGAGAGCGCTTGTAAGGGTGGAGAGATAGGCTACCACATCGCTAAGGGAAATGATGAAAGCTTCCAGCATCCGGCTGACAGAGTCACTTACACCTTACTACCAAGGAGCCTCATCACAAAGATGTGAAGTGTTTGCAAGTTCCAATAAACAAACATAGGGTCATATACATAGATATAGAATTATACCTAATAAACATTCTACAAAGCGAATGCATTAGACCTTAATTGTTAATACTACACTTTATAATGTATTATGTATTCTCTCTCTCTCTCCCTCTCTCTCTCTATATATATATATATATATATATATACGGTATATACGTATATATACACACACTTTGCAATATGTAATAATAGGCTACACTGTTTTCAGAGGAACAGGACTGTGGCTGTAATTGCAGACTAAATTACTTTGGTTTAATTTGGTCACTGGCTGACTTTATCCCATCTCCACAGTGAAACACTGGATAAGTGGCTTCGATTGGGTAGCTGCAAAAGCATCATGCCATCATTTCCCAACCGCTATCTCCTCATCCCCCTGGACCCTGAAGGAGACAGGATCAAATCAATACAATGCAGCGGAGCAGGGCGTGTTTCCCACAATCCTTTGCATCTTTTCGGTGGAGGTGGCGTTTGTGCGGAGTAGGAGGGTGGGTAACCATTTGATTGAACCAATGACTGCCTAGCATTTTTCGAGAGGAGGAAGGCTTGTGAGTCACTGCATGACCTCATGTAGTCTGGGCCGGGAAGACAGACAGCTCAGGGAACGGACGACCCGCACACTTGGCCTGAGTCACCATGACAACTCCCAAATACATGAGCTCATTGGTGGCCCCCCCTTTGCCCCACTCCCCTTTCCTGTGGACACACAGCGTGTCTATATAGCACTGAATGATGCATGGAATCAGATTAGAAACACTTTCTTTCTTTATCCTCTATCTGCATATCTCTATCAATCCCCCCACGCCTCTTTCACTTCCTTTCTTTCTCTCTCTCTCTCTCTCTCTCTCTCTCTCTCTCTCTCTCTCTCTCTCCCTTTCTCTCTCTGCTCCCCCTACCCATTGCCAGTCTCTACTCCTATCAACCACATGCACATACTTCCAAAAAGATACATCAGGCTTTTTTTTTCACGACACAATAGCCGTTGGTTTCCGTGGACACAGAGTATCACTGAGAGGGAGAGGGCCATCTGGGGCTACCATGATCCAACAAATTCCTTTCATATTGCAGCTGTTTTCCGTGCATCACAAACAGCTGAGGCGTGCTGCAGAAGTCCCATACCAAACCCTGCGAACGCTCTCGAACCAGATCTGACCGTTCGCTGAGTAACAGAGCATTTGTTTCCTGCACTCATCAGGGGGTTTCCCGTTAATGGTCATATCCCTTTGAGGGTGCTCAGAGTGTGAATTCAGCTTACCATACATAGTCTTTACGGCATGCGGGCTTACGGCTGATCCCACAAGTAATCAACGCATCTGTGCAATCCCGCTCATCCTGCTCTGTGCGCTACGCATTGCATAGCATCGGGTTCCGAGATCCACGCGCCACAACTACCGGCGTACATTCACTCACTCTGCCACTGAAATACATTTCAATAAAAAGCTGTTGACAAAATCATTCTCCTTTGGTAACACAGACAAAGAAAATTATACTGCACAGTGACAGTATCTCCAGACACTTGAATATTTGAATAAACTCTCCTCGAGGCACTCCAAAAGCTACGCATAACAACTATGGAGGTCAGTTGAGGTCACACTAACAAATAGCAAGCCGCTGTAACTGAACTTTCAATCTGAAGCTTGAACTCCTTCTGTCATCTAGTTGCCGAGACTAAAGGTCAACAGCTGACTCAGCTCATTACACTTAGAAAGGTTTCCAGGTGGTTCACCTTGTGCCCTGGAAAATTATATTTATATTCATATAAATTATATTTCATAAAGCTAAAGAAACCAATTAAACCACGTTTTTACTGTATGGGTGTGTTAATAACTACATATAACTAAACTCTATATGTTGGTATGATAGACGATTCAACTGAATTTAAACCAAAAGAGGCCTAGCAATGGGGCCAAGAAAGGCATACAGTAACATCTGAGTTCAAATAAATGTCAATTAAGCAGGGACTTGAGAGAGGGGAGGGGGTTCATGACGAATACCAGCACAGCAGTGCGACAATCAGATTAGATTACTTTGACATGACTACACATTAAAATCCCCACCACCACCACCATGCATCAAGGCAGCGGCTCTGTAAAGCAATTAAACCAATCCCTTAAATCGACCTTTTGGAACAGCAAGAGGTCACTCAAGGTTTTAAAGCCAGCTGCTGCCACGATTGAGCTGATCTGCTAAAGGGTTGCCTCTCTCTCCGTCCACTCCGCGCGTCCAAACAGGGTGGCGCGGTCAGTGCTGTTGTGTCTCTCCGCCGCCAGCCATGGTCACCTCCAGTTTGGCCCGGCACTTCCACAACAGAGCCAGAAAAGCATGTAGGGCAGGGATTTATTAGACCAGAGCCCTGAACAAGCACTGGGTTCAGGTTTCCAGTGGGCGCGCCACACACACACACACACACACACACACACACACACACACACACACACACACACACACACACACACACACACACACACACACATACACACACACACACACACACAAACACACACACACACACAAACACACACACACACAGACACACACACACACGGTTAAAGCAGCCTCCACTCCTCTGACACCGCCCCAATGGCCCCCTGCCTCCCGTTTCATCCTCGTCCCCCACCGGCCCGGGTGGTCGGCTGGCGAATAGAGACCCCCTGCCCACAGCGAGCGGAGCGACTCGCACACAAAAACGTGGCACACAGACAAAGTCTCCAGCGGCTCAGGGGGGGGATCGCATTGGGGCCACAAAGCGCCTTTTGTACAGTAGCAGACAGATAGCGCGGCGGAGGGCGCTGGGGCACCGTGTGCGGCCAACCATTTCAGTGTGACGCAAGGACTACGAGGAGAGGGGGAGAGGGAGAGGAGGAGGAGACGGAGGAGGAGAAGGAGGAGGAAGAGGAGGAGGAGAAAGAGGGAGAGGACGGGCGGGGCTCGGGGGAGGAAGAGCACAAAGACGGTGACTGTGCAAAAATGACTGCTACTCTATTCTCCTCTATTCTCCAATGATAAGCAGAAATACAGTGTTGCATATTGTACTGTTTGGAACCTATATAATAAATTACAACATAAGTCCATATGATTTTCTTGGTAATAATTATTATTGGCAAGCTATGGTTAACACTTTTGCATTTTCCATGATGTTTTGCATATTCCACATTCTGAGCATTCTGTTTCATTTTATTAGAGCCTACACTGTCACTGACATGATCTAATGTCACTCAAAATTCAACTGGGGCTTTTTTAACATTGCACATTAACATATGTCCCAGACAGGCGAGGCATGTGAGCAAGAGAATCAACAGATCACACAGACAAAAACTATCCATAAGCCCAAAATAAAAACTGGCCTGCAAAATCACCCGTGTGGGCAGCAGGGAGGAGTGAGAGAGTGGCTATTCTAGAGAAAGCCTCATGGAAAGATATAATGTCCTGAAACGCCGGGCCAGTGACCACACCCCAGGAAGAGCCCAGACAGACCACTAACAGCGCAGGGCAGGCACATCCTCTTAGCACAGCCATGCTCTGCGTGCAACGTGCAAAAGGCTAACCCCTGATCTTAAGAGACATCTGACCAGCCACTTTCTCAAATATCGACAACAGATATAATCAGGGATGGAGCAGTACGGTACTAACGGCAGAGTCAATCCTAATGGGCATTAAATACATCATTGGCAGGCAGGGCAGCCTTGTGTTTGCTAATAGAGCCAGTAGACAGCGCTAATGGTAAGGGATAAGTCCAAGGGGGAGGAGGACAATATGGCCATCACAAAGCCTGGATCATAAGAGAAGGCCCTCGAGACAAATGCATGCAACATGCGTTGTTCAGTGTAAAACATACATATTCATTAAATGCAGGTGTTTGATTGAAAAAATACAATTGAATCTTCAATTTCAGAATACCACTTTGGATTATAAACTTTATTGGCATCAGATTGGAGGAGACAACAGGAACAGGAAATTGAAAAAAAAAAAATTGTTGATCATCAACTACGATGGCACCTGTGTTCCTACAGTAGCTTAGCAACCCATACACAATAACAAACCTTTAAACACAACTAACTGAGGGCCTTTTCCTTCCTTGGGCATGGAAAACAAGTCAGCAAAATATGACATAAACCTGTGGGCATAGGTCATGTGAATAATCAGCTACAGTCCAACCTTCTGCTCTGGTGTCTTGACTTATGCCAACAGAGCCATGCTAGCCTAGAACTGCTTGGCATATCGCTGGTTTGCAATTACAAGTTCTATTTGTAGGATATTCCGGCAGCGTTTATGCCCAGTTTAAAACAGCAGCTTCTACATCTACCCAAGGAAAATAAACAAAACAACCAAAAACAACAAGATAATATAGGGGTGCAATTTTGAAATAGCCTATTTTTTTACCAAGCTGAATACAGCAATTTCCTTGGAAAGCAGCCCCAAGGTTGCATCACAATATTTGCTTCTGGAGTCGTGTTGTCTGGATGTCAAGTCTGGCGTCTGCATTGGGCAGATGCTGGAGCCTTTCCATTTACTTTCAACACTAAGGATGTTGAAACCATTAAAATCACTCAGTTAGCAAGTATTGAAATAGATAAAACTATCAATACTAACTGAGAGAATATCCCAATTCTACATACTGATCGACTATGGTTGCTTCCAATTTTATTGACGAGAGGCCCTGACACCCACACTGAACTAATCAACTGAATGATTGTGGAATCATTGCTGTTGCTGACTTGCACACTAGGCAATTCAAGCCTTCATGAGTCACAAAAATACTTGAAATAGCAATGTAGTGAGATTAAGATAATCTTTCCCAGGGAAAAACAATAAACAACGTCCATTTCACAAACACCACATAAACTGATAGCAGTGAGCTAACACAGCTAGAATGACCCTTATAGCTAAGGTGAAGACCCTAAGCTCCACATGCCAACCCTGTAACACATCCAAATAGTAGTCATTTGTCCTATTTTGTAAGCCTTCAGGTCCCAAAAGTAGCCAGCCCCTGGGCGCACTTGATGTTTTACTACACAATAGTTGGAATTCAGTACAAAAAAAAACCCTCTTGACATAGCATAAAGGACAGCCAATCAATCCACTGAGAAAAATGAGACACACACCCACCTCTAATAAATCTTATGGGTTTTCTCAGCAACCGTAGGGGATCTACTGTTTGAAAAGCCACAAAGCCTTACATAATTTATCCCCTTGGCCTGTCAAGAAGCTTTTCTAGAACACTGTGGTCCCATACATCCCACGTCCTACGCAGTGGCTATTGTGTATGTGCGGAGAGAAAGGGGTACTGCTCCAGGATCAAATTTACCAACTAATTGTGTAGTAGGGTATACCTCAGTCCAGTTCAAAGCAACAGGATTAAAGCTTTTTTTTAAAAAAAAGAAACTGGTTTAGGCCTTAGAAATGCGTTTGGAACAGATGAACATGAACACACTGCCCCAAAGCCAACTCTGGTTGCTTGTGTGTAATTAGTGGTAATGCCTAATTAGTCAGGTATTGTTGACATTCTTACAACTGGAAGAGGGTAGGGAATGTGAGTGGAGTGGAGTGGAGTGAAGTGGGGCTAAGAAAATTCTCATGTACTCTAGATTATGTGTGTGCTTCCTTGTGCCCTTTTTCAAACATGATAGTGCCTACAAAGCCATGTTTTCTTAGCTTCTGAACTGACTGTTTTCCAGTGTTTACAGTCATCGTTTAGAATCATACAACCCTGAAGACAGAGTTGGGAGTTATGTAGAAAGTTAACTACTGTGAACTACATTATATTGTGTATATTATCCACAAATTGTCACAGAGGAGATGATTGCCAGTAGGCAAGTATTCCTGTGAGCTGTAGGGTGACAATTTATGCCCAATATCCAACATAGAACACACACTGCCAACAAGTTGATCATTCTTGGTGACAATGACAATGCTGTGGCAGTAATCACCCACCTTTTATCAGTTACAGATTGACAACAGCTCTGTGCAACACCAGACTATCAGGAAACCTGTCTCTGTTTATTTAAAACAGAATGTTTCCTCTCAAATGCAAAGGGCAGGTCTAAGGATGATTCTGTGAGTCTGACCCTTTGTCCAGAGCCTTAAGTTCTGATAGCCCTCGGCTTCCCAAGCTTCCTGTGCTGCTATGGGCCTGGGGGCTGAAAGACACCGTCCTTTCAGCGGACGGAGGAACCGTTATGGACAGTAAAAGCCAGACGCCTACTCTAAAGAGCTTTTGTTGGGAGAACAGCTGCTGTACTGTCTCAGCAGTACTGAAAATCACTTTCAGGAATGCTTTATGACAAAGATATTAATTCTTTTTCTTCGGTTTTGCTCAGTTTTTTTCCATTTAGCTATTTTCAACATCTTTTTTTGGGTAGTTTCAAACAGTCGGGGAAGGTCTGGGGAATTTAGGCTATACACATCCTTCATCTGATATACACAAATCTACAACCAGAACACCAAATAAGTCTAATAATGTGAAAAGACAGAGAGATAGTGTCAAGACCTTATTTACCCAGTACCCAGCAATGGAATGTGGTGTCGTCACAAGAAGGCCACCTAACCTTGCACACACCAATGCTAGCACCACACCTGTGCTGTTTCAACATACAGCATGTTTAAGTAGAGAGAGGTTCACTGGCCTTGCATTGCTGATGCTTCAGTATGGTATAACAGAGCACACAAGAAAATAACCAGTTCTGACAAGTCACTGGGCGTTTTTATATCTGTTTACCTTAGAGTCTATTCAAAACAATCAACACTATTTGCATCAATGAAAAAAGATACGATCAGACATCATGATGAAAATGAATGTTGTATGACTCAGTGATTAATAATTGAATAACGGTGACACAATAACAGCTCCAAACCCAGACAATGGCATATTGCACTACATGAATATTTAAGGACAACTCATGATCACATGACCATGAGGCCCCTCTCCATGGAGACAGTGAACATTTTTATGGATCAAACACACCATGACTATCTTCTTTATGAAGAAATTATCCAACCTTTATCTCATCCAATAAAATGAAGTCAAACCCTTCACTGTGATTTATTGCTGGTTCATTAGTGTTTTTTTCTTCTTAACTACAAAAACAATAATACAAAACATTTTCCATTGACAATGACAGTGACTTCATGTCACAAGGACAGCATCAGTTTGCAACACAGTGGCCTCTCTATGATGAACAAGAGATCCTACAGACTGCTGAGCAGTTGCAACTGTTCCCGATTTGGGGTCAACATTAGCTTGCCCTACAGCATGGTTTATAAAGTATGAAAGAATCCTTTTCAGTATACTTTCAAAACAACCAGCCTACCTCAGAGCTTGGAGGCTGAAGATGTGACTTCCCCATGCTGAGCACACCATATATTTTATTTATACCATTATATTCTTTTTTCAACTGATAACATGTCTACCATGTCCAGAAATCCAGAAAATTGTCAACAGCTCTCCAAACCCTCTACACTAAAATGACGTTATCATAAAATGGCCAATGTATAAAGGCAGCAGAGATCATTGGTAGTGAATATGGAGAGAAAGACAAATAATTAATAGGAAGAACATTGTGATGAATTGAAATAACTAACAACCCAAATATACAAAACCTTTTGTGATTCAGTGGCTGGAAGTCACAGCTTCCAAATGACACTACATCATGTGATCCCAGTGGATTTTTGTCCACGGTGGACGCCTGGCCGCAGCTGACAACCCTTTATTTATGATGCCCAGCAGCTGGATGAAAATCTAATTTTGCGCTCTTGCTGAAGACAATGTAAAAAGGAGTATAGCGTATTTCCAGTAGTTCTTCACCAACGACACGTTACAGAACCAACAAGACATTTGTCCACTCTGTTTCTGTCATCCATTCTCATTAACCGTTTATAGTAAGGAGAAACAATCCAGTCGTGGAGATTCAATAGAACAACAAAATGAATTTCACATCATATGCCACGGTTTGATTTTCAGACATGTCTGCTTGGACACTGATTGATTAAAATACATGGTCAGTGCTGAGGAGATGATGAAAAATGGCTTCTGCAGTTTCCCCTGTAATAAATTAGCTGGCAGTAAGCCATTTAACTGGAAGACAGGATGGGATAGTGCACAGAGGAGGATACTCCAGGGATTGATGCAAATTGAAGCTGACCCTTTGGAGGGGTAATATGGAGCTATTGTGCCTTACTGTAAGGCTGCCTGTCAACTCAAGAAAATATCACTGCTCATCTGTAAGAACTATAGATCACCATTATAGAAACCACTCTATTGTCACATGTAGGCTATCTTACGACAGTGTAATAATTGTGATACACTACACTACACTGTTTACACTACAATAAAAATAAAAATAATACTATAATCAAATGAAAGATCAAATTAGAGGACCCCAAACTAAAACAATGCTAGAATACTGTTCAGATGATGATGTCACCATGTCATCCCCTGGCATCCCACGGCCTGCGCCTCCACCAACTAAGCACCACAGACAGAACGCTACACAGCTGTACAACAATTACAGTCCTTCATACACCAGCGACCTGCACGTCCCATGGTATGCTATGGTTGACAGTAGCTGTCATACGAATATAACAAGTGAGACGACTACACCCAAGCGAGTAACATTGCGACCTCCTGACTCTCCCTTGTGTTTCCACCACACGCTGTTGCTGTCAAACATTCTGTTGTTGGAATGACAGAGCTATTTAGGGCAAGTCTAATAGCCTAATAACAGAACTACAATTCATAAAACCCGAGTGGGTACAAATTATGTTACCTTTGTACTTTTCGAGGACATCCTCATACGCTTGGAGATATTCCTTTTCGTCAACTAGCACATACCCCGCCGGTGTGTAGTGAGCCATGACCGGGGCGGTGGAGGCTGGTCACTCCCTAGCCGCATATAGGCGAGCCTCAAGTGGTGGCCGACAGAGCCGGAGTGATTTGCGCTGTTGTTCCACGAAAGGAAACGCCCAAACGTCGCTACCCCCCTCCCATGTCAAGCGCACATCCAATGGGCGAGACTTCCTCTCCGGTTTCATGAGAAAATCTCGGCTGTGCGCTCGGTCTGGGAGGAACAACCGACCACCTAATGAATGCCATCCCATATCGAGCGGTTGGGTCCGTACTTGGTTAATAGAATCACACCCCTCCTAGCGTCCGTTACTTTAAGCGAACACGTAATTATGTCTTCCATTAGCCTTCAATGATGCCAACACAACCAAATTAGACATATCATTATATTTAGAGGGTAACCTACCCTCGTCAAATGCACAAACCACCACGAGAAGTCACTGATGAAGTGCTAGAGTTTTATTTTCCTCGTCACTTTCCTAAATAGTTGAATGAAACAACTCAAGTTGACCTCATGAAAACGAATACTGGTAATAAACATGAAGAGGTCTCTATATGTGGGGCGCGTAAAGATTCAGTCGTCATGTTCAACCAAGTCCCAATGTCCAGTGAGGTTAGAATTAAACGTTGCAAAGAGAAAGTAGTCGTTTTTCTTTCCAATAATGGCTTGTCAATGAATGTGCCGGCTACCCACGTGCCAAAGCACACCAGCAGGTTGTCTGCTTGGGTCCTAAAACTAGACCGCTTCTATTCAATTCCGAACCGCGATGGCGCTGTAGTGCACAACTGCAACAATGCATAACAAAAAAACAGCAGACCAGAGTAAAGCAACATTTCTGTTCTTTAGGCAATGCCTATGTTGTGCCTCTATATCAGACATATTGTAGGTCAGTTATAATTATATTGTTTGTTTGTTTGTTTCAAACTGACATATTATGAGCCAACTGAAATCTGTCGAGTAATGACTGGGCTAATACTGAAACAAGACGACCCTACCTTATTAATGTCATTACTGGCACAACACATGGCTTTAACGTGAGCTGTATATTTTTAGTGCAGAAAACCCTGGATAACTGGAGCCACGCATGTCACAATAAAAAATGTGTTCCAGTGGCATATTGTGGCATTGCTTAATATTTAAATATGCATTGGTATTAAGATCATATGTCCCTAAAATAACATAAGATACAGGCTCATCTCTGTGTTAAGATGCTGACAGAATGTTCAACAAAACGCTTTCTTTGCACACGCAGAGAATCACAACAACACAACTGGTGGCATCGCTCCACCATAGACGTGATGCTGCTTGGTCCACAATGGGTGGGCAAAAATGCTGGGTGTTAGCCTTCAGCCTACAATGCATCTGCATTTCCTTCCAGCAAAATGGGATGCCCATTGTGTCTGCTCTGCATCACATAGTTGACATAATAATACAGACGTATACTGGCGGTGTGTTACATTTCGCAATAGATAACAGAAATCGCTTTCTTACCAGCAATCCGGAGCACCGCTCTTTCGGCTGGATCCAGTATGGATCCTCCCTGAATTTTTCGCTTAGAGCGTTCATGTCTGGGTAAATTCCACGGTAAAGTGTCCCCGGGTGCTGGTGAGACAGACCCAGATTTCAGACTGTAATCATCATCATCCGAAAAATCCGCCGATGAAGACATAGAACAACGAAGCGATGCGTTCCCCGAACCGGAGCTCTGAAAAAACAATGGGCGAGACAATGTTATACACCTACCGTTCTGTGATAGTCAAAACATGCGAGCAGTCATGAATGAAGCCAACAATATAGGTGACAATAAGGCTGTTTCTCTTACCATGGCACATAGGCTAAACACGTCTAGGGCTACGTTTCGTAAGAGAATGCAAAACAGGACGACAGACGAGACACTTGATCAACACGAGCAACACACAAGCCCAAAATTATCTCTAATTTAGCCTATAATAATAATAATAATAATAAAAAAAGGCTGGACCTGCGATGACATGGGTACATAAAGCAATTGCATCTGGCTCCCCCGCCAGGACAAAAAACACTTACCGCTGTATACATGGTCCCGAGTACACAAAAAATCCTTGTTTTCCTTTGCTATTTACATACAGCGTTGCGGTGTCATTTTAACGGAACCACACCCTTCTGACGGTGTACTGCCCTGCTCTTGGGTCTCACAGTGTGATTCCTGATGCCTTGAATGATGTCAAATCCCAAGAGAAAGTGAACAGATTGGACCAGAGAGAGCGCCCTACGATGTGGGGGCAGTGGCATGGCACCGCGTCATCTTCCCTGGGATAGCGAAATGAAAGCCGGACGGAAACCGAAGCTCTGTAGTCTGGAAATCGCTATCAAAACCTCAGACAGGCGGTGTTACAGCGCCATCATGGTGGCCACATGCGAATGCGCCTCGCTCCAGGTATCTTTTGTTACTAGTCATCGGCTGAGGCAATGTAAGACTGAGTGTAAAGGCAAAGCCGTGGCTGGTAGGCGACTGTAAGAATACCAGAAATTGCAATGTCAAGCATTCATAAGAGATGATGAGAGGCGTGGGACCGGATGAAGTTGGCATCTAACACCTTGACCAGTTAGAGGAAATATAACATTGTAGCCTAAAAAACAAGGGCACACACATTTGGTAGCCCATTTGAAAAAGGAGTGGAGCAGATTAAATGTTTTTTTCCAGTCGAGTTGCAATACCGAGTTACTAAAAGCATCATTTGTATCAGTTGTATGCCTCCAGTTTGTGTAAAAGAAGACTACAAACCTTGAAACACCCAAAGCTATGCGAGATATTGTCAAGCTAGCAGAACAGCTTATGTGGAACTTTTAGTAAATCTGAATCCAGTATCAAAACTGGCATATGATATAGCCTATGTGTAAATTCATGACAGATAGTCTATGTTTAATAAATGAGTGTTGGCATTTTGGATTTAGGATTTATTATGTGTATTATGTAAGACATCAAGCCCTCAATAAAGTGCTGGAAACACAACTTCCTGAGCTTAAAGGTCATGTGGTCTTACAATGGTCTAAATCTTAAGAGCCACCATAGCGGATGAGGACACACCCAAATCTACACAACTCACACAATTACCTTCCCTACATCCTGTTTTTTTTTTTTCGTGTTCAAACATTTCCTAAGAAACTTCTGAAAGTAGAACATTCCAAAGGCAAACTTTTCATCAGCGAATCAAATTCTCCAATTCACCGGAATGAGGAATAGGCTTAACCAAGGCTATACATCTCAAATTCAAGTAGCCGTTTTCCTATACTCACATTTTTATTTTTCAATTCCATCCTCTTTTTAAAAGTAAGAGCTGTGTAGATATTATGTGCGTGGTTCCTAATGTGCGTGCTTCCTAATTTAAACGTAATTTAATTATCATTATTTAACCAATTGTAACGTTTTTTCATGTAATATTGGTAAGTGATGTTTAAATTATGTATGCAGTGTTGTCCCCCTTTCATTGTACTACTAGCCATGTGATTGTCATTTATGTTTTATGTTCATAGGGTATACCCAAAGTTTATTTCAGACGTATGATAGAGAGAATACCTACGGGCTTACGTGTTGGAGTGACCTGAATAGACTGATAAAATTCAGGCTGGACTCTTTTCTTCACTTTACGTTTTCTCACTGTAGGAGTTGAGTCTGGCTCACTCTCGACTATGTCAACAAGAGGCTTGGTCTCTTCCGACACACGCGCTCTGGCATTCCGCCTGGCATGACGTGGGCTATGCCGAAAGCCCTGTATCCGATGAGGCGGCGGGAGGGGCATGGTGCATTGGTGAAGAAAAACAAAACAATACTTTAGTCACAATAATAAACACATTTTTATGGGTAATTTAAAGCTGTTGTAAGTGCATGTCATGACTTCACACTTTTTGCATGATACACAATTAAAAACTGATCATACCTGCGCAATGCGTAATTCACAGTGCCCAAAGAAGTCAAAGAGCGGCGTAACAATGTAACTACAATGCGCTAAGTTAAAAAAGGGCCACAAATGACTCCCCAAAACGCCACAACTCATGCAAAAGAGATTACTTACAATGACCTTGACGGATAAGAGAGGGATTTACCTCAGATCGAAAATGATGTGTTCGGAAACCAGCTGCCAGAATGAGTGAAACATGTTGTAATATTTAATATGTGGTGAAAGCAACAGCATTTAAGTATTCTGTATATTGCGAAAATGCTAATATAGAGGGTGAGGCATGCCACTTACATTTATTACAAATGATCAAAGAGTAATCTGACACTTGTCATCACAGCTAGCCTACATTTTTCATGGTCCATATGGCCAGAAAGATGGATACGCAGCTAAAATTGCCACTGATGGTAACCATGATTACGCATGTTTCCAGGCCACAAATATACATAGGTTAGCATATGTTAACATTGAAATGATATTTCCCCTGAGGATTAAAGCAGGATTAGATGAGGTGTCGACTACTTACCACGACTCCTTGAGCGCCCCGAAAGCACAGATTTTATAGGATGCTTTCCGCTACGAAGCCTGCGATGCCAGCAGCAGAAGAACAGGATTGTCGCGACAGTTCCCAGTAAAAGCAGCAGTAATATCAAGACACATTGGATGCTTAATGGTCTCAGTAAAACTAGAAACGCCGCAGCGATCATCGCGATTCAGACCAGCCCCACCTGCACTCATTCGCGCACACGTCTCCGTTTTGACCTAAATGCTAAAATATATCATGCTAGCGGGGGATTTGTAGCAGATGAGTCCCCTACATACAGCCTAGCCGAGGCTATATTGATTTCAACAATGTGAGGAAACAACCCATGACTCAGCAAGACACCCGTTTTACTGCACATGCAGGGGGGGAGCGAGCATCTGCAACTAAGCAGGAGAGCAGCGAGAGGAGACAGTATTTAAAGGTGTCGGAACACAACCAAGAACCAACTGAAAGTCATAAGTCTCTGCTGTAGATTCCATATATCTCTCTATACCTTCTGTGTGGCTATTGAGTCCGTAGGCGCAATCTGTGCTCTAGGCTGGAATAATTTAGTCTGGAGACAGACATCCCCTCTCTTGCTCTTGCTCTTCTCTCTCTCTCTCTCTCTCTCTCTCTCTCTCTCACTCACACACACACACACACACACACACACACACACACACACACACACACACACACACACACACACACACACACACACACACACACACACACACACACACACAATTCCTCAAGTGACTCTCTCTCTCTCTCTCTCTCTCCCTCTTTCTCTCAGAAGTTATTTTCCAAATCAGAGATTTCACCCATGCTGGAGGTCTGATGTTATAGCCTACAAGAAATGCCCAGGCAAGCTATAACTAGTAGTATAACAATGTGAGGTGAAGAAGATATGAGTGTAAAATGAGCTGGGACAATATAGCACCCCACTTTATCATTATGACATTTAAAGAAATGTGTAGAAGGTCACAATTTTACAGCTGTCACCATGCAGTAGATACTTCACATCACAACCACCTCTCTTATGTCTGTGGATCAACTGACTGGGTGGTTACATAACACTTCATCACCAGATTATGAATCATAATGAGTAATAGTAATAAATAATAGGAAGCAATGTTTGTTTAAGATAAGACTTTAAACACAGGCCTCTCTGCTTTCATCAGGCCTGAGTAGTTTAAAATGTGAAATTCAAGGAGAAATGGCTGGGTATAACCAAGTGTAATGATGTAATAGGTTACAAAACCGTACTCAAGGTTGTTGAAAACCTATGAAGACCATTCCTGCTTTGCATTGTTGACTTTCAGTCTGTATACTTCACAATTCTTTATGTACTCGATGTTGGCAACTGACAAATAGGCCTATCTTATTTGCAGACGACACTGGACTAATCCGTGTTGGTGACAGCCAGGTCTGCATATTGGCAGGAGGTACATCTAGTTGGAGATCACTAAGCTCAAAACTGGATTTTTGGAGACACTTCAGCACTGCTCCTCCTCTCTGTGCCCAACAACACACCATGTTAACCACGGGGACTTTGAGGTTTATTAGCATCTGAGACTTGAAATGTGATCGATTTACCCTCTGCAACTTCTGACGAAGTAGTTTACCACTGGAGCTGCTGATTCTTGTAATTAAGTGTGCACTGAGCTCATCCATTTCAGGCTGGTTCGAGATAACCGAAACAAGACAGGAACAGACTGTAACACACACTTAGAACTGATTGAGGCCTCCCTTCTCTCCTCAAGAGCTAGAAAGCATGCAGGAACGATCATCAATGACCCCCTACACATCCTGGAGAGGCGTTAAAACATCATATGCCAAATTAAGACAACCAGATGCAGTGCACCAAATTAAGATAAGACGCAGCTTCATCCAACCATCATCTTCATGACCATACTGACATTGTCTTCACAGAGTTATTCAGTGTACCATCTATTACTGTATTGCATATACTCCCTCATCATAGGCTATTTCAGTCACTTTCACGATGCATAATATTATATTTGTTGTTTGTTGTGTTTGCCTGTAGTTATGCTATTGTCTACATTGTCTACAGTGTGTGTATGTGTGTGTGTGTGTGTGTGTGTGTGTGTGTGTGTGTGTGTGTGTGTGTGTGTGTGTGTGTGCACGCACAGAACAAGCCTAATGGTGGATAAAAACTACTGATTCTGATTCTGATATCCTGGGACCACAATGTAGCCAAAAATCCGCGAAACTTCTCAAAAGAGGTTGTCTTACAGCCAAACTACCACTGGACCAATAACTCCATCCTTGGAATGTTAGACTGCTGTTCTGGTGCCTACATACGTCTGAACTGCAGGAGGCGGTATTAACACATGAAACCATAGAAGTGTTCCGAAACAGTGAAACTGATAGAAGAAGTAGGAAAACAAGGAACGTGAGCGCGCGGAAAAGACAGCAGCTGCTGTTTGGAGGACCCAAACCACTTATTTCGCAGTGTGGATTATGGAGTTGATATTTTAGCGAAAGTATTATATCATTTGTAGTAACACAAGTAATTAGAAGTCCAGTGTACGACACGGTAGAAGCCTTAAAAGCAACCGAGAACCTAGTTCTGCGAACAAAATAGGAAGTCAAGTGAAGATAAGATATGGAAGACGGTTTAGAGAATGCAAATGACCACATTTCTAAAACTAACGTTACTGACAGCAAGATGATGACTCCATCAGATGAAGATTACACTGACGACGAGGTTTGTCAGCACACTGGTTTCTTTCCTACTGGTTCTTTTTTCACTTTCTCCCATAAAGTTGAGGGTAGTAGTATTAACCCAATGTTGGCGCTCTACAGGTAGATTAACGTTGCATCCCTAGTCAACGTTAGCTAGTTCGTCAACATTAGCTAACGTATCTGATGTGGCTGTAACGTTAATTCACTGTCATTCAATGTTTTTTTTGCAAGTCATCTAACCCTACTCAACCTAATTTATTTAATGTCAAAACGTGTGTTGTGCTCCTCACACCCAGTGCTGACAACCGACTATTGTAACGTGTTTAAAAGCAGTTTAAAAGTTGCTTGGAGCAAAATCAGTAACGTCAACGTTAGCAACGTTGACGTTAGCTGGCTTACTAACCACTACCTTCACATACATGTAGCTATTTAGCCTAGCTGAATCGGACGCTTTTGTTAGTCGATGGAATGAGTTTATATAGTGTTGTTCTTATCCATAATGTGTGCGTTTCATGCTTTCTTTCTAGCGTGCATTATCCCTGAGGGACTTCTATCCCTATATTCGCTGTTCCCTTTGTAACGGGTTCCTCATCGATGCCACTACCATAACAGAATGTTTACACACATGTGAGTTTCTTACAGTCTCTCTCACACACAAAGGAGGTTTAAGTTGGAATTAAAATATCATTTTAAGAATCCGTAACAGTGATTATTGCAAGAACTCCATTGAACCGGATTGCATTATGAATACGTTGCAATATGCAATGTAATTGTTGAATCGTTGGTGTGTATAATCTTGTTGTGACCATTCGTGTCTTTTCAGTTTGCAAGAGTTGCATTGTGAAATACTTCTTCTACAGCAACAGATGTCCAAACTGTGCCATTGTTGTACACCAGACACAGCCACTGTATAATATCAGGTATTCATGTGCTGCTAGCACATAACAAAACCTTGATACTATTGATCATCATTTGAAATGCACATAATGGAATATCATTGTGTGTTCCCTGGTGCATGTTTGCTTGTGACTGTAATTGATGTAATATCCATAACCCGTGCGGCTTTTCTGACATTCTTGTTTTCCTCTGTATTCCCTCAGGCCAGACAGACAGCTGCAAGATATTGTTTACAAGATGGTTCCCCATCTGGAAGAACGTATGTTTCTATCATTAGAATGAAGAACATTGCAAATGATTCCTGCACACCATGTTTTCATTCACATTCGACTGCATTTCCAATTGATGTGTATTATTTAATTTCATGTGTCAGAGGAAAGAAAACGCATGGTTGAATTCTACAAAGAAAGAGGACTGGAAGTTCCTAAGACATGTAAGATGTTTTGTTTTTTATTGTTATTTTTAAAATCATTGTGGGTAAATTATAGCTTGTAACTTCTGAATGTGAAATCAATCTTTATAGTCGCAGTCCAATCTGCAGCCCAAGCCAAGGCGCAGAAATCTCAGAAAGATCCTATGCCCCATCCTGTGTTTACCATTCCGGCTGAGCTGGATGTCTCCCTGGTGCTGGAGTTTGTGGGGTGAGTACAATTCCTTTGTGTGATGTGTTTCAGCCATAAGCCCTATTCGCACGGGATAAGTATTACCTGTGGACCTTTGGTGATTTGTGATAATTGCGGAGGATGCCTGAGATCTTAGTCCCGTGCGAATGTGCCATGTCTGTAATTTGTAAAGTAAAAATTCCGCCGCAAATTACCTACTGTATTTCGCCAAACAGACGTCCGGTGATAATACTAATCCTGTGCGAATCTGCATCTCAGTGATTGCTATTGCAATTGCATAGCTTTTCTACTTTCAGCGTTGTTTTCGGACGTTAGGATACGACATATCCGGGTGTAATGTCAGTGAAAATAGAGTAATTTACAGACATTGCTTATCCCGTGCGAATGCGCTGCAAGTAACGCAGAGGTGGGGCGATAATTTGAAAATGACCAGAGGTCCACAGGTAATACTAATCCCGTGCGAATAGGGCTATAGACTGTATAAAGAAGGTTCCAACTCCATAAATTAGTACCTGATATGTTTTCACCACTGGGTGGTGTTTCATAGCATTCAGCATTGCACACCATTTAATAATTTAGCACTATTGTCATAGAATGAACATGACATAATTGATCGTGTAATCATATTTCTATGCATGTAGTGAAATAATTGCCTGGGTGGTTATGTTTTTTTTTACAGGGCAGAGGAAGGCATTGGGGATTATAAGGTAAATCAAGAGGGATTTATTCACATGGGTATTTCTGAGACTAGTGCAAAACACATTGAGCAAAGTAGGGAGAATCATGCACAGAAGTATCCTCTGTAAGTGGCACCTACCAGTCCAGTTTTTTTAGTTAATGTCATTCATGACAGGAATAGTTTAAAGTGCATTATTGGCTCTTGACAAACTATATCATGGTGACTGTAAAATGTGTCAAATAATTAATGTTACAATATGTGCCAGACCTGACAGACAGTTTCCCATGAGTATGCATGTATACAGTTTTGTGCAGTGCTGATGAATGCTATATTGTGTACAGCCCCTGGAGAGGAAGTACGTGCGTGTGTCGGGGGAGGCCACTATCCGTCACGTAGAACTCTTCATCAGGAGGAAGATGGAGCTGACACCGAGCTGCCAGGTACAACAGTCTACACACACACACACACACACACACACACACATGTTCAAATACACTTGCCTTGATAGTCTGGAGAGTAGGAGTCTGCTCACTGACATAAACATGGCTTGGATTAGTTATCAAAGAGACCCCAGATCCCTTGTTCTGTCTCAAGATGAAGATAGTTCATAGTTGTGGGGTGTGGCTGTGTGTGGACAAGGTTAAAGAGGAGGATATGGAATGGAGAATGGCAACTGGTGACCATGTTTCTGGCGTCTCTTGAACAATAGCGTTAATGTTACCCTGTGTGTTACTGCCTTTGTATTCTTAAAATAAACAGTCCTTTAAGGTTTGTCTTCTTTCCCCACAACATTGTTCACTAGCTGACAATTCCACTGGGCTTTGAACCAGCTGATGCAAGATCATTCTCCTGGGTTATGCCATATAAATCCAGAGAGAGAAAAGGGGGCATGTGATGTATACTGTACAATGGTATTGTTTTGCTCACATTGCTTTAGACTGCTGTGTGTGGGTAACAGAATCTCAGGGTATTCTTGTTGTCTGTTTTGGTCAATGTGCCCTGAAAAACATGCAGGTTTTCTTCTGCTATTAGATAATGGTCTTTGACTATGCCAGCCAATGGCTATATAATAATAATAATTATAATGATAACCGTACTCATAATCATAACTATAGGCATAACTACAGTGGTGTTGAGTTCAGATGGGGTTGACCGGGTTGGGTTGCGCTGCGCTGTTTATTGTAGACCTGAATGTCAGTAAAAATTGATGTTGTGTTGTCTGATTATATGTCAAAGTCAGAGCAGACTTATTACTAACAGAATGGGACTAAGCACTGACCCCTGTGGGACACAGCATGTTACTTCAAATGCTCTCATTGGATCTGGAGCGCCCCAACGACACAGTGTATCCATGCAGCATGAATGGTCTGCTGGCTTTTTGATGACACTCATATACAGGTTTCGTATGTTTTGATTGATGTTTTGAATCAAGTGCTCTAGAAATAATTCTATGATCCTGGACAATTCCCAGAGTGGGCTCATTGCGTGTTTCCTTGTTAGATGGTCAAACTTGGATTAGAGGCTTAAGCTAATTTCCCTTCTCTCTTTCTTTCTGTCTGCGTGTCTGTCTCTCTGTTGCTCACCTGGCTTTAGTGAGGGCTGATCTGGTGAGTGTGTGCCACACACAAAATGGGCGATTGCCAAACGAGAGGGAAGGGGAGGGGTTGAGAAGTGAGGGCAGCAGAGGCATGAGTGAGCAGACGGGAAGGGCAAGGCTGGTGGGGGCGTTGGGGGCATGGAGTGTCCGGATGGTGGGAGGTTGCAAGAAAAACAAGGGAGCAAAAAAGGTTGTGTGTGTGTGTGTGTGTGTGTGTGTGTGTGTGTGTGTGTGTGTGTGTGTGTGTGTGTGTGTGTGTGCTTATGTGTGTGTTTGTCTGTTGAAGCGAGGTGGGAGTTTCTATGCAGTGGGAGTAAGGGGATGCTCAGATAGTCACTCAGTAGAAACCCAATTAATTTTTTTTTTTTTTTTTCTTTCTGCGTGAATGGCTGACTGTGCTAGTGATCACTTTATAAATGGAGAACATGATGTAATATTCTTATCTTACTACAGTGTTTTTGCTTACTTTTCATCGTTCATTTACCCATTTTCATTTGACAGTATCAACTGGAAGGTTGCTGGTTTGAGCCCAACTCCTCCTGACCCTGATCTGACTCTGTTGAAGCGTCCTTGAGCAAGACACTGGCCTTGCATCGCATTGCAACTTTGTTCCCTATATTTGGTAGTAGTCATAGGCTACGGCAGGGGCAGACTGATATTACCCAGGTGTCCCGACTGGAGTGTGCTTCTCTGTTTACTTCTACGGAAAAACTAGTCCCTCAAAATGTAATGCGATCATTGAGATGCAAGGCTGGTTTTATTTTTAACATTATTCTATCAACACAGACATCTTCATCTATAGTCTGACGTTATCATTTAATTGCCTCAAGTGTACTGTTGAACAGTGTTGAGTGGGTAAGACCCAGTTTTTAGTGGCAGGCTAGCACATACAGTACAGTACCGTTGACTTGCGCTAGCCTAACACCAGCGAACTCTGCAACTAGAAGGATTGGATGAAATGTGCTGAAAACAGTCTCTACTGATGAATGTCACACCGGCTAACCTAGAAATGAGGTCCTATGTCCAAAATTCCGAGATACCCCTTTAATCTCAGTGCCCCTGATGAGCTGGTGGACGCCTTGCATGGCAGCCTCCGCCATTGGTGGGTGAATGGGTGAACGTGAGGCATGACGTTGTAAAGCACTTTGGGTGCTCAGAGGAGTTGATTAGAGCGCTATATAAATGCAGTCAATTTGCCATTTGCCTTGCTCTGTCACAGCTCTTGGCTGCTGAGCCATGTTAAACAGCACAGCACAGCTCGCTCGCTGGCTCTCTGTAACCATTTTAGCTTGAGCCCTTCACTGCTTCACCCTTGGCCTAATTAAAGATTAAGGGTTAGCACAGCAGTGCATTAGAGAGAGGAGGCTATTATGTCTGACCACCTGGGAAATCGTTGATTATAAAGTCTGTCTCGGCATATATAAATGATGTGTGTACTTTTGTTCGATTTGTCTTTATGGGGGGGTGGGGGTTGCATGCTTCCAGTTACAGTATGTGTTGGTAAGTTGTTGCATGTGTACATGGGTGTCTTGGCATACCCTGTGTATGTTTATGCGTGCATGCATGTGTTTGTGTTTGTGTGTTCACATGTCTAAAGAGCTCTATCGTATGTATCTCTCTGCAGGTGGACGTGGTGTGTGGAGAACAGCTCCTGGAACGCTGTCAATCCCTCAGGGAAGTGCGCAGCAGTGTGGGACAGGAGGCCCTGCAGGTATTTAAACACACACACACTCCTCTTTCTCACACACACTCTTCTCTCTCTCTCTCACACACACACACACACACACACACACACACACACACACACACACACACACACAGGGAACACTAGTGCTGAAATGAGTAAACCACAATAAAATTAACCAAGCCCCAGAATGGTAGAGAACGCCAGAGCTGTAATCTTGATCAAGAGCCGTTATCTTAATTTTGATGTGGAAAAAGATCACAAAGGGAAAAAATGGCAGCCTCTGAAACACTCACACCTGCCACATGAACGGCTTTTCAAGGACAGAAAATAAAATCTCTCACGTCAGCTGTCAAACATGATTCTATTTCTGAAAAAGCATTCTAGAATGTGGGAATGTGTACCAAAAGGAGAGTGTCTCCCTTTGAATCCCTTTTCTAGGAAAGGCAGGGCAGGTATCCTTTGTTCCTTTGAGTTGGTCCCTTGAGCATCTTAATTCAGATGGAAATGGACAATGGCTCTGCAGCCTATGACTCAGCTCCTCTGGGTTGGATAGGATTTTCCAGTCCACTGCCTGTCTCTCTCAGTTCACATAAACAGGCCGTCAGGCTTTACTGGTACCCAATTTCACGTTCAGCCACTATTCCTCTCCCCGCTCGTCTTTGGATTAGTGTGAGAGGCGTTTTGAGGATTGCGTGATGTTCTATTTGGTCATGGTGGCTGACCGATGGTTCAGTTTAGAGTCCTTTGTTTGGAGTGTACGGGCTTTTATTTTATTTTATTTTATTTTATTGTATTTTTTATGCTTTTTATGCTTGTCTCAGCCGTGACGTCAGCGCAACTCCTGTGGGAGAGACAGAGGTCTGGCTCAGAGGTGTGTTTCCTAGCGACAAAAAGGAATCAGCCCCTCTGCCTCTGAACCACACACTCAATTCCTTTGTGTCGAGTCTGAGATTAGGGACCGAACCCAGAGGAGCGTTTTGGCTCCAGACATGACGCGTGATAATACAGAGGTGGAATGTGGTGGTGAGTGTGCATCTTATTCTTGTGTTTACAGTAATTTCCCGCATATTAGCTGCATTGTGTATAAGACGCAGGGCAGTGTTTTATGCATGTTAAAAGAAACAAAACCATATTAATGCCACATTAACTGCCCCCCTGTATTAACCTCATAGCTGAAGAAATTTTGCAAAATCAATGTATACGCCGCGGCTAATAGTCGGGAAATTACGGTACACCACCAAACATTTACTGAAGCCTGTGAAAGGCTGGCTGTAAGAGACACGGCTCTGTCCTTGCGTCGTGTGGGCCAGGCACTTTGAAGAAACCAGTTGATTGGGACCAGAGGTCCACAGTAACCGGCAGAGCTGATTAGTGACTCCTTTGGGTCAATTTGAGGGATGGAACATTCAGGAAGATCCCACACCGACCCTGCGGTCACATGTTGGCTCTCACAAAAGACTGGGATAGAGATGGTGTAGGACATGATGCACAACGCTGCATAGTACAGAGAATACTGTATATAAAAGTCTTGAGTCATTTACCCACTTAATTGGAAATTAGCCCTGAAGTGTGTGTGTGTGTGTGTGTGTGTGTGTGTGTGTGTGTGTGTGTGTGTGTGTGTGTGTGTGTGTGTGTGTGTGTGTGTGTGTGTGTGTGAGTGTGAGTGTGAGTGTGAGTGTGAGTGTGAGTGTGAGTGTGAGTGTGAGTGTGAGTGTGAGTGTGAGTGTGAGTGTGAGTGTGTGTGTGTGTGATTTATATGACAATCTACAGAACCTAACCCTCTTGTTTTCCTCCTTATGTTTTAAAAAGGACGGCTTGCTGGTTCTTCATTTTGGAATCGTGCTGTCAGACTAAATGGAGGATGAAGCGGCCATAACCTGCGGTCACTGTGAAATTCAACTAAGCTCGGAAATGAAATCTGTGACACAGAGACTCAGGACACAAAGCCTCTGCAGCTCTATGCAATGCCTTATTGGGGTTTGTTTCGTAAACTTCCTCTCTTTCAATACCAGTACACATGCTCTTGCACAAACCCCTGTTACTATAATGGAAGTCCTTTTGGCCGGGTCTGGTCTGTGTTGCTGTTTCTTCTGTAAACTAAAGGGCTCAAAGCCACAAATCCAGTACCACTGTGCACAAAGGAAACAAGGGCTTGAAGTCTGAAATGACTTGTCTTCCTGCTGTTGGCTTGATTTGTTTTGTAAAGCTGACTTGTGTGAAGGAATAATTTTGGTGAAGGGTTGCTGCTTATCTCTTATCAAGGGCTCCGCTGTTAATCAAGATTTTCTGTGGGAGTGGAAGGATAAAGCTGAGTTTAAGTTAGCTGTTCGCTCTCTGGGGTTGCTGTGGTGTGTGTGTGTGTGCGTGTGTGTGTGTTAGGGACCTCATAAGAAATGGTTTTGCTTTGAACCATTTACGGATTGTGTTAACAGCTTTAACTTCTTGTTACTAACTGCTGTTATTATTTCTAAAATTGAATGCTCCTTTGTCCTTTGATTTTGGTTTTCAATCAACTGCTGTGAGTCCATCTTCACCCTCAAATATGAAACCAAAAAGAAGTCTAATTTGTGACATTTCAAATGCATAACAGAGAGCGATATTGTACTTTTTTCAATAGTGTGATCTTTTGTATTTACAATGTGATACTTTCAACTACCAGATGTCACTTTGTACGCTGGTAACGGCATTAAAAAAAATGTTTTTCAATTTGTCGCAATTAATCATTGTTTCAGTGATTTGGATGGATACTGTGTTACATTATTATGTGAGAGCTATTGATCTCTAATGGCTTCTTCTGCATCTTCAACCAACCTCTGTGTGAATGCCCACTGGCACATTCGCCTTGTGGGTAATTACCCTATTTAGTGTATGGAGGGTTATCCTCTTAAGAGCAAGGCTAGTGGATGAGTCACTTCAAGAGATATTTCTATCTTAAGGCCTTTAGGTTTGGACTGGAATCCGGCTGAGCCTACGTCTCGCCATCACAAGCCGACAAAGTGTGAAAATGGTAGAAAAGGAGCTACGGAGAGAGGTGCAACATGACCAAGGAGAGAGATAAAGAGAAGGAAAGATTCAGACAGCAGATCCGGAACCTCTGAGGATTTTGCCTGTGGATGAAAAGGGTATCCACGGTAACGACCGCACAGTCCCAGGAGATTGCTTATCTGCCTCGTGCAGAGCTAAAATTAACACAGTCTCTTCGACTGCTGTTTGACTGGCCATTTGCATCATCGACTCAGTAGTGACTTTCTTCTTTTGCCAGCCCAGTGGCTTTTTTTTTATTAGACCTTACACCTCATACAGGAATAATGATAAAGTATAGGAATGTGAAATGAATTGTTAGATATGAAGATCACAATTCACTATCACTTTAAAATTCAGTGAGCGTATTGACCTGACGAGGTGATAATTCCCTCTTTGCTAAGTTTCACACTTCTCAGCGTTTCTGCATCTTGGACAAATCATTGTACCTGATGCAGGAACATAACAGATATTCCTACAATAAAACTCACAGCTACTGTTGAGAATAATTGGGTCATCTTGCAATTAATTATTGCACCTTTAAAGGTCAGTTGAAATAAAGGCTGATGGCAGACCCTCAGGCTCCAGCCTAGATCTGCTTTGGTCAGTGTAGAATGAAGCCAGAATCAACCATATCTTTTGCTGTCTTGTCAGCTGTCTAAAGAGATGGGTAAATTGTTGGCTGACGGAGGGCCATGGCTTGCAGGGCTCTTCAAAGTCTCCCACTCACTGGAACAAGGACTGGGAGTTTAACCGTTCTTAAGAGCAGAGATTTTCTTGACTGAAGTTCAGTGAAAAGCTGAACTGTGAAAGGGTGAACATAATCTATTGGCAAGGTACACTTGTGACATTTTAAATCAGGATATCTAAAACAAAGACAAATGGTATCTAGTTTATTTTATTATTGTGGAAGTCAGTGAAAATTATGAATTTTATGTTGGACTGATCTGAACAACCTAGGCTTCAATCTCCTGATTTAATCAGTCTGAAAATAGCCTTATACATGTCATGTTTACATGGTGAATCCTATGAGGCAACACTGAAAAACAAGTTTTGGTTTTGGATTAGATAACAGATTGATTGTATAGATCTAAGACTGATACTCACACAGAATTACAAACACACTGTTAAACAAGTTCTCTTTCCTTAGCACTGAAATGTCATTCAAAGTGATACAATCACTCATTGTAAACATAATTGACAACAGCTATACTGACAGTGTATTGTATTATACATAACATGTTTTCATTCAAAGCAGTATACAGTGTCACTGTGATGACATGGGTGGATTACTTTATAGGCTACGAAATTATGGACAGATATGGGAAAGGTATACATAGAAAACAGTTTCACTGCACTGAATAAGGACACTGCTGGTCTAGTTAGAATTTGAATCAACCAGGTCACTATTTTCTACCTTCTTGGTCACAATGGTCTCCTCGATGATCTCCTCAAACATCTCCCGCTGTGCAGCCATTTTGGACTTGCCCTGACACTCCTCTTCCTTTTCTCTCTTCGGGTTTCGGGTGGAGCCGGCGTAGGTGCGGGTGTGGTAGCCATAGTTCATGCCAGGCACATGGTTAGGAATGGGGTACGTCATGCCTGTGCCAAAGTGTGTCTCTTCACTTTCCAGAAGTTTCCTTTTGTTTTTATGAGAAGGAACAAGAACAAAACAGTTTAGAGGGAATGTTGTCTACATGAAGTAATACTCAAGGTGCTTGCCATTCTCTGAAACTTGATCCTTTTCCTAATTATTGTTGTTGATGCTACTATTTGTACTTTTCCAAAGTTTACAAAATGTATATGTGAATTTTTGTTAGGGTTTTGACCTGAGCCTCAATTATTATTAACACATGATCAGTTGTGCATATTACTTTGAGCAAAACGTTCAGACATGTTAAAGACTTGAAACGTGTAGGCTACAGTCTTTCCAGACCAATGCAAACACCCTGAATATTTTACTTCCCCTTTGTCCAAGTGTGTTTAAGGATAAATAGTCTAACAGCATTTAGCTCCTTTAAAGTCATTACAATCAAGTCATTAATTACATGCTGTAACTTCTAAGACTGGTAACAGTCAACATTTTTACCAACCTTTACCACAAGCAAGTCAGTACAGTTTGGTGAGATACCTGTATGCTGTGATTTCAATGTCCAGGGCCATCTTAACATTCAGCAGGTCTTGATATTCCCTAAGGTGACGCGCCATCTCGCTCTTGGTACTTCTAAGTTCATTTTCAAGATGCCCAATCGATTCCTGTTGAGAACAACCAGGCGTTGTAATCAGCCTACACTTTACAATGTGAAATGGCCACCATGATATAAACACAACAGACAGTCATTCTTATGCATCTCCTCCCGACCACTAAGTGGGATGTAGGTTAATCAGATTAATAGCCATAGCAATATGTTCAGACTACAGAAGACTGCTAACTTTATCACATCGCATGACGTTCTGTGTCATTTTAACTGCAGATCACTGCCTACAGCCATTATCAGACAATACTCCAAAATAAGTAACTTTGAAATGAAGTGAATGCCACTGAGACCACGACCTTGCTAATTGCCTTTAAGCAATCCTCTTTCTACAAGCAGTCGCGTGGGTGGAATAAGCCTCGAGTGTTCCGAGTTCAGCACCATGGACAAGGCGCAAACTCCCGTGTGTGGGGTTTCAAAACATTCTTTTGTATGACTTTACACGTAGGCCTCTGCATATTACTTCTATAGCACATGTGATTTCTATATAGTTTGTCATAGAAGAAAAACAGATTGCATTATCATAGAGGCTTTTGTTCAAATGAAGCACATTAGTTGCCCGACCTGATAACCTGCTATGTCCATATTGTGTGCGTCGTCCATCTCGCGAATCTGGCGTTCCAGTGATTCGTTGGTTCCTCTCAGAGTTTCAATGTCAATAGTCTTGGACTGCAATTGTCTTCTGTAATCACCTATCTCCTCTCTGCTGGCTCGTATAGCATCGTTGGTTCTTGCAGCTTGCTCATTTAGATTAGCAAACTTTGTCTTGTACCATTCTTCAGCAGACTGTTGATTCTTTGAAGCCAGCGACTCATACTGACCTCGTATTTCCTTCAGGGCAGCGGTGAGATCGGGTTTAGATACTTCGACCTCGACAGACACCTGGGCAGCGTGCATCATACCCGTTAGTTCCGTCACCTCCTCGTCGTGTACCTTTCTCAGGAAATTGATCTCATCCAATAGAGACTCGACCTTCCTCTCCAGGTCCAAGCGAACCAGAGTTGCATCGTCTACGTCTTTCTTGTACGACCTGAGCGCCTGTTCCGCCTCTTCTCTCGCCCTTATCTCATCTTCATATTTGGCTCGCAGCTTTTGCAAGTCATCTTCTATATTGTCCCTATCTATCAGAATCTGAGACTTTTCGGCGTTGAGCTCATCTATCTGGCTGCGCAGTTCCCGCATCTCTTGCTGATACAGATCAGTCAGGCGCGATGGTTCGCTGTGCCTCTGGCGCAGGGTGACCAACTCCGTCTCCAACACCTTGTTCTGCTGCTCCAGGGTGCGCACTTTATCAATGAACATTGCGAATCGGTCGTTAAGACCCTGCAGTTGTTCTTTCTCATTTGTTCGTATGACCTTAAACTCATTGGTGATCACTGAGGTCTGAGTTAGATCTAGGCTGTCGCTGGGCACCGGAGAGAAAGAAGACGAGCGCCCCGACCTTCTGTATCCCAGTGAGGACGCACGAGAGCCAGCCTGCGATCTAAAGCCGCTGGAGGACATGGAACTTCTTGAGGTAGAGCCTGAAAAACGGGGCACATCCCCGAATAATTTTCTATATGATGAAGAAAGGTAGTGATCTGATCCGTAATTCATTTTGGCGACTATTCAGGAGCGCTAAAATCGGCTCTGCCAACGTTTATATAGCCCGAGCTGGACCAGTTGGACTGTTCCAAACAATAATCCCATTAGCACAGTTTCTGAAAAATACCTGTTGTAGAAAATCATGACGTTAGTTCTCAGTAGGCGTAGACATGCTGCCTTTATTTTCAAAAGATATATCAACTTACCTGATGGCCTGTGGCTAAGTAGCCTATAAAGTTTGACGATATAAACCCGAGTGGAACTGTCCATTTGATAGGCCTACTCTCAACATCATCCTACCCTGACTCACCCCCTTCAAAGAAGCCCAGGTTGTCCGGGGAAAGGAAAGTGATATTAATTAGGGAAATTATCCTATTTAGATTAATATACATAATAAGAACATAGCCTACCCTGTTAGGCCCTGTTAGACCCTTCAGGCTAGCCTAGCCTAGGCCTACTCCCGTCACAATTTTGTAGGCCTATGTCGATAAGGATAAGGCTATTCTCTCAGTCATAGGGGCGAACCACTACAGCCCAAGTCGTTTTGGCAAATGTGTAAGCTGTATTATTCGGAATATGTAGGCTAAACATCACTTTAGAGTAATCTTTGTAAATCCAAGTAAATGTTAGCAACAGTTTTGCCCCAGTATGTAGGCCTAGGCTAGCCTAATAATCCAAGTAGGCTGCATAGGCGTTAATCACCTTGCAGTTTCGATGTAGAAGGAATTGGTTGCTACCATTAATGACCAGGAGATGGAGCTATTTACTAAAGCAATAATGTTGTTAGGCAAAAGTGCCTCCGTTCAGCTTCTGAACTATTTTCCCCATAGTAATTATTGATTTATTATTATCATTATGTATATATATATATATATATATATATATACACTTCGGCTTAGGATAATTCTATATGTGACTTGGACCAAGCAGGCCTAACATAGCCTTATTTTCCATGAGAAAAATCACTCTAATAATAAAAAAATGCATTAATCACTGATAGATCCACCGACATAGTCTTAATTATTAAGACTGAGCATATGAAAATGATTAGAAAACATAGCCCACGAGCTGTCAGCATGATGCGTCTTGTCTGTTATGTGTGTAGCATTCCTCCACAGTCTACGTACGAAAGCGCATGCGTGTCGGTGCAATTGCTTTGGTGCAGTTGTTGCTTCCTCGGAGGTGAGTAGCAAGTGTTGCTCGGTTATCCTTCAACGAAAATGATGTTTAACAAGAGCAGTGTGTCAGTAATAGCATTCAACAGTCACGAAAATAGGCATATTATTGCACTCATATAACAATTACATAACCAACTTTGGGTACCACTCAGAAATAGGTAGCGTTAGCTAAATTGGTTATGATTATGCTACTTGAAGTCATCGTTAGCTCAGCGCACTTTGCTGCTTACAATATGACACGGAACTGCCTTGCCATGCTAACTTAGCAGCTAAAATTTTGATAGATGAAGTGTAACGTTTTATCAGTGCACAGAAAGATTTTGCGTTCTAGCTAGCTATCGTCCTAAACGTGCCGCTGAATGTTTTCACTTTCAGTAATGTTAACGTAGCCAATGCATGAAGTGAAGTCGTGTTTGGTTCTCTGTAAGTTAATGAACAGCTGTCAGATTTATTTTGATAACGTTATAACTCGACACATGGAACATTACGTTAACTAGGTGTGGGGAAACATCCTGTACCTTTGGCTTGATGTTAACGTTGGGTATTACCTTAATGTAACATTTAGCTTTCAAATTAAAGTATTCCTTTACAATAGGCTATGCATTTCACCCTTTCATAAAATGTATTGTAACATTGATGGCTATCTGTTAACATCGAAGCGCTGAATTGCATTAATTTTGCTCTAGCTGTTGACCAACGTCAACACAATAACTCTAACGGCATAGAAGAGTTCTGAGGAATCCGAGCTATCGCAATGCCACTTAGAAATACGAATGTAAAGTGGTGCTTATTCCAGAGCTGTTTCTGTTATGAAGTAGACTGTATTTGAACTAGTTTATCAAGTTTAGGGTTGAGGAAGTAACGTTAACGTTGTGGTGGCTGTGAAAATCATCATGGAAAATTACTACGAAATCTTAAATATAACTGCACTATATTGACACCTGCATGAAATATGGGCCTGTGTGGCTATTCATTCTTCGTACGTGTTTTGGACTAGGATGTGTTTGTGTAATTAAGCTTAGATGAACATAATAGGAAATAAAACTGGCAGGCTCTGTTGAGACTTCCGTTTGCGTTTTGGCATGCCCTCGTCTCAGTTTCCTTTACCCTGAATCCACTGGAACTGGACTAGGCAACAACCAAGCAGACAGTGTCCAGAGTTAGAATATCCACTGATGTAGGGCATTCTGATTGGCTGACCCCATGCTCCATAAGTTGTGCAGTTTTGTGTACTTGAGGTGAGACTGACCTTTATTGGTCAGTAATGTGTTAACTGTATTGAATGTTTTTTTTTTTCTGTTTCCAGGTGCTCTATAGTTTTTGTTTTGCCTCCTAACGATTCAAGATGACTACATCATGGAGCGACAGACTCCAGAACTATGCAGACGTTCCTGCCAACATGGATGGAATGTCCATGAAGAAATACAGACGAGAAGCTCATCACAGGTACCAATGTGTCTGCGTGGAACAGTTTGCACAGAACATTTGCTTCACACTACACATGGTTGTTGTTTATAGTCTTAAATGGTAGAAGAAAAAGTAATTTCTAGTTTCAATCCAAGGGTTTGTGTGTTCTGCAGAAAAGTTGAATGGTAAATACCCCCCCTCCCCCCTTTTTTTTTTACTGTCAACAACAATCCTGAACAACATTATATATTCAATGATATGTGATCGTGTTCAAGCACCGTAAAACTATATTAAGGTTGGTGCTAGTGGTTAATGAGATGCTGTGAAAAGGGAGTTGCATGTCTGGAACGTTTGTGGTTGGTGGTTATGCATTTGTTTACTATTGTTTGTGAATTGATATTTATTATTTATTTATTTGATAAAGTTGACCAATAACGGATCCAGTGCATTATGATCCTTGAAAATAAGTAGTCAAGATAAATGACAGTGTTAATGACCTAATCACATTCAGAATTTCAGAGGATGAGGATGTGTTTGCTGAGAGGATTTTTAAGGGTCTTTTACTATTGCATTTGACCTTTTAAGGAAATTACTCAATAAATGTGGGTGGGAAAACAAGTGACGTGTTGATAGAATGTCTCATTTATCTTGCAAATACTTTTTACAATCTGTTTTCCCTCTTTCTAAATGAGCTATTCATCCAGAGGCCTTTAATTGGCAAAGGAGATATGAGTTCATTCTGTGTTCTTATTCATTTGAGTAAAAATAATTTTCTGAAGCAGATTATTGCAATTTATTTGACAAGAATATATATTCCATTTTAATAATATAAAGAATGAAATCAAAGATTCAATTGAGATATTGTCTAAATCTGGCCTAAAAAACTTCAGTCACCATTTTCTGAGAAGATGGACCTTGATTACCTCTGCGGCACAGTGAAGCAGAATGGACTGGCCATGTTTTGTGTTTTCTTAAACTAAACTTATATCAAATACTGGTGAAAACATGATACACCTAGCCCATATGGGAAGACTTGAGTTAAAATATCGAAAAACACTGTGATATAGTACATGCATTTTTTGCATTTCACCTTGTTACTTGCAGTGCATGTTTTAGGCTGTTTTGAAGGATACTTGGACTGCAAGAACAAGTTCTTGAAATTGTATCAATCCATACATCTTCAAGTCTCACATTTTTGTTTTTCATCACATACAATTTGTTTCCAGTGGTAGATTAATTTTATATTTGTGGAACAACAGCTTGGTGATTATTTTTTATTCACCTGTGTCTTGCAGGGTATAATTAATGATAATTTGCATCTTGAAATATTTTCTTTTATTTATAGAAAAAACGACAACATAATTTTACACTTCTGATTGTGTAAAATGGCCTCCACAAACATTAAGATGAACTCATTACCATTTGTCTTTTGAACTTTTTTACTTAATCACAAAATCACAGATCATAGAAATCTTTCAGTTGTTTTGCGAAGAAAAAGCAAAATAACAGAAGAAATAAAATATACTGAGGAACTGGAAATCAATACTGTTGTTTGGCCTTTGTGCGTGTGTATGTGTTTGTGTCTGTGTGTGTGTGTGTGAGACAGAGAGAGAGAGAACGTGAACGTACGTGTGTTGGTTGTCACCACTCCTGTTCAATGTCATACTGTGTGCCTGGAGAGTGACTCAAGCTCATGAGTGTGATCCATGGTAATGTTTAGCACATGTATTCCTTTATCACAAAGCTGTCCACGGGAACTGGCCCAGGGTCACCCAGCAATGAGGTATGATGAAGTTTTGTTTCAAACTGCAAGAATGACTTGAATGTTTTTTTTTCTTTTTTTTCTCTTTTTTTTTTTTTTAAATCCGTTGTTGTTTTTTTGTTTGAAATATGGTGTATATTATTCATTTGAAATCTCATGGCATTTTTCTTTTGTAAATGAATAAAAAACCCAAAAACATCCATACTTATTCCGCTGTATGGTGTGAACGTGTGGAAGTGCTTAGTAGGCTTTCCCTATAGGACTGATGGAAGTCGCTTAAACCATGGGTAGTGCTCCTCTCCTTCATCCTCCTCCTCTGACCGCATCTCTCTCTCCATTGTTTGGACCCCTAACGCATCACTCCCTCAATGTAACAGCTCCACCCTCAGTCTGTATTGAGTCAATAAAATTGAATCACATCTGAATGTCAACTTCAGGTTTGAGAAGGTCACATTTTGCTTAGCTTGTAGTAGGTCACATTTTGCTTAGCTTGTAGTTTCCTCACAGGCTATTGTTAATGGCGAGGGAGCAATATTCAGGTTCTGCCGTCAAAATGGTGGGTTTGTAGACCTACAATAGGGTTTCACACTATTTGTGTACATTCTGTGCTTGTTTCTTTGAATCCGGTGTGTTTTTGCCTTTGTTTACATTTTCCAGGGCCTGGAAATGTAAGTAAATGTAATTAACTGCCTGAAACAGTAACAAGATGTGTACAATTTACAGGATAGTGGACTATCTGTCTGGACTTGTCATGAATTGCATGGTTAATTTTGGGTGCCTTTTAATCTCAGTTGGCTTAATGTCGCTGTGGATGTCAATTGTTGAACAGTCATTTTTAGTACAGTGTAGCTAGTTTGTGTTTGACAAAAGATAGCTTTTGCCTTGCAATGCCTCTGCACTGTATGGTAAAAAGCTGTTTTGATGTTGTACTGATTCTTTTCTTTCCAACATAAAGTTTATGTTAAAATTCAGTTGATTCTCTTGTGTTGTTATACTTTGTGGAACTTGGTCATTATGTGTTCTCTCAGCCGTTTGCTTTGTGAGTTGTTTATGTTTAAAAAGAAATGTAAGAACTCACTATTTACCGTCATTATACCATACAATTGTGATAAAAACAAACGACACAATTCTATTTCAATTTGCTACTTTGACTACCGTATTTACAACTGTTTATCACGTGGATATGGACTAGCATACGCCTACTTGATTCAGGTCACTCTCAAGTGAAGAGTTCTGGTTTGAATAGTATAGAAAGGCTGTTGAAGTTCAAATTTCAGATGTGCTTAGCAGAGTTTTGTTGTCAATGTAATATAGAGGAGCCCCTGCATGCAGTCATTGTTGTGGTTGTGGTGTATTGTGCTACTGCTGTGAATAGTAAGTGGGCAATTGGTTGGTGGTTATGGTTGTGTCTCATTCAAACACACTGACCTCTGATGTTTAATAACTTACTACTTATTTTTTCAGGGTTTCATTCATTGTGATTGACCTTGACTTCAAGTTATTTGTTCATGCTTTTATGATTTCAGACAGATCCCTCCTAACTGCCTTGATTTGCTTTCAAATCAAGATTTTTTTTCTCTCTATTCTTTAATTCTATTCTTCTGATTCTTTAACTAAACATGTCCTCTTCACAGATTATTCATTATTGTGAAACTGCTGGATTAATACAATGAGACTATACATTATGAAAAGCTCTCCTGAATGTATCAGAGAAGAAAAAGACCCTTATTGGCACAATACTGGATGAAGCAATATTCCATTTTGTTGGCTTTGACTGAGCGTCATCAATCACAAACCTTTAACTTATTTACTGGAATTGCCCTTTTTAACTGCACAAAAGTTGCCATAAACATACGTACGTCCATAAGATGGAGAAAAAAAGTTTTGCATTATACATTACCATGCCTTTTTTTTATAACTTCAAACTTGGCTTTTGTATCTAGGGTTCAGTGACCTCAATTTAAAAAAAATATCAATCAGGCAATAGTTCCAGAATTGTTGAAATGGAGGTATAGTAATACAGTCAATAGCGTAGTGAAATATTGTCAAACCCAATACCCAATGTCCCAGTTTGTGGCAATCGATGTGCTAAAGGCATTTAATTGTTAAAAATAAAAAAAAATAAAAAATAAAATGGAATCACTTATCATCCTTGTGTGCATTTACTGACTTGTCCACAAGACAAATGCCTGATGACAATAATTCTTTATTTCCTCAGGGTTTTTGTGAACAGAAGTTTGGCGATGGAGAAGATCAAATCCTTTGGCTTTGATATGGATTACACTTTGGCAGGTAAGAGGCACCACTTTTTGCGATTTTGGAGGACTCTGGGGCCAAAGAAAAACATGTCAGACAGGAAGGAAAAAGCCTTATTGAATTCTGTCTGGAATTCCATTATGTCTGATTGTTATTCTCATGAGACCTGTACAATGTAGTAGACTGCATTTACTTTGTGCTGTAATGGAGATATTTTATCACAGTGCCGTTTGCAGTTGTAGGAGAATAAGTGATGTGACTTATTACCACATACCACTGGACTATGGATACAATTTATTTCCTTATTTTCAAGTTTTTTTTCATGTTTTCAGATCATCTTGGCCATTCAGTTCTAGAGTGAATTACTGAATGAAATCTGCATGTTGGGACCCAGTTTTCTTGCCTCACAGTGTGTGTCAGTTTCAAAAAGCAATGCAACCCTGGCAAGGAGTAGTGTATCTGTAAATAGCGCTGCTTTCCTCGCCCAGAAAGTGTGTCAAATCCATGTAGGACATCAGGAGGGGGGTGCATCACTCATCTGTATCAGCAGGACCTGTATCCCAACCTCTATGCCCCTACCCCCCGCACCCCCATTCCATTTGGTATGGACTCCTCCTCTGTGAGCTCTACCCAAAGGCTGACTGGCATGGTAGCAGAGTCTGCATCTGTCTGTCTGTTTGTCGGGCTTAAAGCCATAAACAAGTGTTAATGTTTACCAGAAGGGTCTGAAATTTCACCCTGGTCGTCAGACAAACACTCAACCAAAGACCTCAGGGGAAAATTGGCTCACACGTGACACTGGCAGCGTAGACAGACAAGCAATAATACAGTAGGTCCTCCGTTTATAGTCATTGCAGGATGCAGGTCATGTCGTCATGATTAGCCTATTTATGAAACTCGTATATTATTTTACCATGTTGTGGATGTTGAGTAAATGTGCGAAATGTAGGGCAAATGCCAATATTGCCTGCAAAGAATCTGAGTGGAATTGTTAGATGAGTAGGAAGGTGGCTGATATGGTTTGAACTATGAAGTATAAAATGCAGTTGATGATTTACACACACACAACACATTTATTTTGATACTTAAAAAAGTTTCACCAACCATGTCTGAACAATTATGCTGTAAATCAACAGGTACAGTATGATACAGGCCAACCTTTGGGCTAAAGTTCGGCTGCACCCAGGCTAAACCTTTCTGTCAGTTGAGTGAGAACAGTGAGATACGGGTCTCATCTTCATGGAGATGCTTTTCAAAGAGTACCCATTCCCTTTCCAGGTTTTCCAGCTGTTGTACACTGATCCATGTGGTGAATCGGATTTTGGTATATATAAACCATTAGGGTTTGCTGTGTGGCAGCTGTTGTACCAGAATGCACCCATGAAGTTGGCTGCACAGTTCTTCTCCCAGAGGTCCTGGTCCTTGTCAAAGGTTGTGAACTTCATGCCATTATGGCTCTTCATAGCATCCCCCGCTTCCCCGTCCATAAATTGCCCCAGGGTGAGCTCGTAGCCGGCCGCCTCGGCCTCGAGCGAGAAGGTGGCGTAGTGGGCGTGCGCCCGGTTCCCCGCCCAGTCCTCCATGTCGACGCGCAGCTCGTTCTGCGTCCGCATGGTCAGCAGCAGCACGTTTTCCAGGCCCAGCCAGAATTCGCCGTCGGCGCTGCCGAACCCGGCCCGGTAGGCGTCCCACGGCCGGAAGAAATTGACCGAGCCGTCGAGCCGGCGCTGGAAGACCGTCCAGCCCCCGCCGCCGCTCTCCATGTCGCAGTAGACGCGCAGCGGGGACAAGGGCCCCGCCGGGTAGATGGCGTACACGCCGCTGGGGCCGCTGGCGTTGCGCCCGTGGATGGCGCCACAGTCCAGAGGGAGGAAGTGCTCGGCGCGGGCCGGCACGGCGAGCAGTGGAAGAAGAAGAAGAAGAAGCAGCAGCAGGGGCCTCATGCTGGCGGTCAGTGGGTGAAGAGCCTGGGCCCCGTCCGCCGGACTTATAAGGGTCTCGTGCAGGAACTTCCCCAAGTTGCATCATTTGACCTTGTTGCGTAACGGGGCTGATTGCGCAATCGGGGTGATTCCAACTAGCAGTGGGCCTTAATATTTAACTTGCTTCGTGCAAACACCATGGAATGTCTTGTTGACAGTTTAGAGAATGTTTAGTGCACCTTTGTGTGTCTATTCCATTGTATGTTTTGTTTTGGTTTGTCCATGTAGAGATGCATGTATTTCTTATGCGTTATAAACTAGTTTTCTTTCCTTTTTATACTCTGTTTAAGATGGTTTATACGACTCCAGGTGATCAGAGCCCCTTTTTTTGTTTTCCTCTAGTGTACAAGTCTCCAGAGTATGAGTCACTGGGCTTTGATTTGACTGTGGAGAGGCTGGTCTCTATTGGTTACCCTCAGGAGTTGCTCAACTTCGTCTATGATCCATCATTCCCCACAAGGTATGTTAAAATATGTATAAGTATGTTTACATTTGTCTTGCTATTAAAACCTGCTTTGTTCTGTCTTTCAATGGGAATACCTTTACACTCTTATTTGTTGTTGTTATTTCAAGCTGGAGTTGCTAGCAGTTATTTTTATAGCTTCTGATTGATAGGTTGATTCCTATTAGTGAGTGTGGAGCTGTGTAGATCTAATGGCCTGTTTATTGTAGGGGTCTAGTGTTTGATAACACATACGGAAACCTCTTGAAGGTTGATGCTTACGGCAACATTTTGGTGTGTGCTCATGGATTCAACTTCATGCGTGGGTAAGTGACTAATATTTGTGCTGTGTAAATATTTGAGAAGTGACAATATTCATCATAGGCCACACACAGGTTGGCTAATACCCATTTGGATATTTGTGGCAGAGTTGCAGATTGCTCTATAGAAAGCTGTGAAAGGAGTAATGGGCCGTTCACACCAAGAACGATAACTATAAAGATAACTATAAACAAATATTGTTTTCGTTAATATGAACGATAACATTCACACATGAACTATAAGGATAGCAACATGAAGAACGATATTGTTGGGTATCACTTTCAGAGCGATTTTGAGAACGATAAAAAGCCAACAGCCAATCAGAACCCATAATATTTTAGCTATCACATTCATTAACACAAGGAGAGACTTTTCTTATCGTTGGCCAGTGTAGATGCTTTTATCATTATGGTTATAGTTATCGTTATTGTTATCGTTCTTGGTGTGAATGCTGCTTAATAGTTGTGTATATGTGTGTGTTTGACAGGCCTGAGACCAGGGAACAGTATCCAAACAAATTCATCCAGCGTGGAGACACTGACCGCTTCTACATTTTGAACACACTCTTCAATCTGCCAGGTATGAGTGAAGCCAGTCTGGTGCTTATCTCCTGAAGTACTTAAAAACATTCATGTTGTATTTTTTTCTGGTCTGATAATTCTTTTTCCCTTTAGAAACCTACCTATTTGCTTGCCTGGTAGATTTCTTCACTAACTGTTCAAGATACACGAGGTGAGTCTTCAGTGAGCATTACTAGAGTCTGTCTATCGCTGCTGTAATCTTAGGGGCCAAAAGAGAGTGCAGATTGTCCTTTTCTTCACTTGTGCTCTGATTTCTAATGTGTGTCATCTTTTTTCTAAAGCTGTGAAACAGGCTTCAAAGATGGGGACCTGTTTATGTCCTACAAGAGCATGTTCCAGGATGTCCGAGATGCGGTGGACTGGGTCCATTTCAAGGTATGGCACAGGCAACTTCCTCATCTACCTGATCTCCATTTCCCCCACACCCAGCTGTAGTGTTGTGTCTATGACAGCCAACTGCACGCATCGCGTCTAGACAGGAAGCCAACTTTATTTATGGTCACGTTTAGAATAAAGCGATGTCTTTCTCCATTAGCGCCCTGTCTGTGTGGCCGTGGTACTCGTTAGTAATGTTTTATGCCTTGCCTTGCAGTGTAGTGCCTGGTCAGTAAAAATACGAGCACCTGTTTGGAGTATTTATGTAAATATTCTAAAATAACACAGTCAGTTTGCTATCCTGATTTCTCTTATTGCTTCGTTCGGCTTCTCAGTTTGCTTCTGTCACTTATTGCCTCTTGCTTCGTTCATATTATTTTGACTTAAACCTGCCTTCCTCTCACTTCTTAATCTCTGTCAGGGATCACTGAAAGAGAAGACGGTTGAGAACCTTGAGAAGTATGTGGTGAAAGAAGTGAGTACCTCGATTGACATGGGTTTGGGTGTTTGGGTTTCCACTGGGTGTTGTTTTGTCTTCAACATGATGTCTGTAACTAGGGTATTCATAAGCTCTCTGCTGTGTCTCCTAAACCAGCCCAAGTTGCCTCTCTTGTTGAGCCGAATGAACGAAGTTTCAAAGGTGTTCCTGGTCACAAACAGTGACTACAAGTACACTGATGTAAGTTGCTATTTCTGTGCCTCATTTATTTAGACTAGTGGGAGTGTATGGCATCCAATAGAGTGTGGAGTGTCTTGTGGAGTGTCAACGCCTGCAGGGTTGTAATGGTGCCTAATTTCCCCTCTTTAGAAAATCATGTCGTACCTGTTTGACCTTCCCCACGGCCCACAAGTGAGTGAGGTATTTATTTTTACTTTTCTCTCCCGGTCAGACACAGTTGTGCATTGTGGCAACGTCCCATAGCAAGCATAGAATTAGTTATGAGAAAAGGAGTCTGGTTCTGTGTATGAGAGAACATCTGTTGCTGTGTTTTAGTAGGTGTACAGATTTGTCATGACATTTCTGATGTAAGCACAGACTGGAACATTTCAGACGTGTATGTGTGTGTGTGTGTGTGTGTGTGTGTGTGTGTTAGATTTAGTTTAAGATGGATTATTCCCTGACAAATCTAACCTTTACATATGACAAAATGTTAAAACTGAACTAGTTCTCCAGCAGTAATGGATGGCTGTGGTGATGGGCTAGATTGGGGGTAAATCCCCTTGAGTGTGTGTCTCTTATTTTGATGGTGCCTCTGACCCCCCCCCCCCCCCCCCCCATTGCCATTCATTCATCCAATCAACGACGGATCTCTTGTGGTGCCTGTGTAGACTGCGAGTCCCCTTCGGCCCTGGCAGTCTTACTTCGACCTGATCCTGGTGGACGCCCGCAAGCCGCTCTTCTTCGGCGAAGGCACGGTGCTGCGACAGGTGGACACGGTGAGGGACCCTCCGCCCGAAATGTCAGAGAAGCAGTCTGAGGTGTCAGGCCCCCAATGGGGATGATGCAGTCTGGGTGGTATTTAGTTCAAACCATTTGGCAAGCAGAGACATTTGGCAAGCCGTTGTGCTTCTCAAAAGGGCAAAGGAGAATTAGGAACGGGCAGCGAGTCTTGACACTTGCCAAACAGCAGACCGAACAGAGCATTTTTACCGTATCGAGGAAAGTTCATTCATTAGCATTGACAGGGCATGATAAGACAGACGAATGCTTGTCATTTTTATACTGGCCTAAATGGCATAGCACAAACTGGTCTAGGTCGTGCATTTAAAGTAGTACCACTAGTTCCTCTCCTGAGACCTGTTCCATTTCTGTCACTGTATTGGCCAAAGATCTCTTCTTGCTGATAAGTATACTGAAAGTTATTGGGTCAACTCGTAGTTAAAATTGATATATGATATTTCATGTGTTAAATAACATTGTTACCCTTTTGTGGTGCAGTCCTTGTAACCTCTTCTAGAGCGGATCCAATAGCAGCATCCCTGCCAACCATGCCTTTTCCTAGATAGATTTAATTTGGCAGCGCTTCAACTTTGTCCATTCCTAAACCCACTGACATAGCTCACTGATTGGCCTGGAAGAGAACTAATCAGCTCTATTATCAGGGGATTCCCTACTACATGCTATGTGAAACCTGAACTGACCGAAGTGCCACAAACACCACAAATCCTAGATCAACTCAAACACATCTCCAATCCGAGATGAACCCCGACACAGTTGTCTAAAAAAAAACAATCTAAGTGGTGTAAAATCACGATATACAGTAGGACGGAAAAAAAGGAGCTCAGGTTGTACTTGGGTATGATAACCCAGCTGCTGTGCTCATTGTGCTGTGACTGTTTCTTGCAGACCACTGGCCGTCTGAAGATCGGCACGTACACGGGACCTCTGCAGCATGGCATAGTGTACTCTGGAGGTAAGAGCTTTAACCGTTCAGCAGAGGAGGAGGTTTGAGCATTCTAGCAAAATAATCTGTTCCGCAACAATGTAAGGTTCTAAAATTCCCAGTTGAATTCAAAGAACCCAGATATTGTTTAGAACCTTAATTTTCCAACGTTCTCATCTCACTGGTGTTACGGTATCGGCTGAAGGGCATTGTTTACTCATGACTACAGTAAAGCTAAAGGGATATTTAAAATGGCAGATGGGCTTTTTCTAGTGTGTTACGACTTTTAGTGTGTTCAACTCTGACTTTGATTCATGCTGTTTGTATAAATCTTTGATTCTTAGCATTTTTTTATATGGACCTAGTGATACTGTTGTCTACATCATATAAGACCTCTTACGATGTGTCTTAACTGAATGCGATGCGAACATTAGTGACAAAGTCAGTTTAATTACATTGTTTTCAATTGGAACGTCCAACTGCGCCACGTTTTGAGAAGAACCTTTGTCGCAACTATTTTGATCGAGAAATATAGACTCAATTGAAGGGCATGTTTAAGGGATTCAGTGTGGACAGAGCACATCCAGTGCAGTTAGGATACACTTACCTTTTCCTCCCTAGTCAGCACTGACAAGAATGTCATGTTTTTCCTCCCAGGCTCATCTGACATTGTGTGCGACCTGCTGGGCGCCAAAGGAAAGGACATCCTGTACATCGGAGACCACATCTTTGGCGACATCCTGAAGTCCAAGAAGCGTCAGGGCTGGAGGACCTTCCTGGTGATCCCTGAGCTAGCCCAGGAGCTACATGTGTGGACAGACAAGAGCGGTCAGTCCCTGCCACCACACTACCCGACCCTGTCAGGGCCGTCACGAATCACCCTTTTTTCCCTGCATAGATGGGCTCAGCGGCATGGACTGTGTCGAATTTTCAGCCCTCCCTTCCATGGTTGTTGCTGCTGTTGCTAATGACAGCATTAATTCATGGGCAGCTATTGAACACATACTGTAGAACAAGATGATTGTCTTAGCAGCTTAATCATGACCATAATCAGAGCCATTTAGGGAAATGATCGTCTAGACATGCAAGGACTTTTCATTGTGATTTCGTTCTATAATTGGATGACCTGAATGAAAAAGGGAGAAATTGTAATTGTTCCTCATTTGGGTACAGTCCTGTCTGGTGACGGTGACGGCAGTGGCTATATTCTTTCAAAAACCCCTGTAGGCCGTAATGGTTGCAAGTTGGTTGGAGGATGGCCCTAGGAACATGGTGTTAGTCCTAGTTGTCAACATGGTTACAACAAGGCATTGGGACTGAAATAGATTGGACAGGAAAAGGATATGTTGCGGCATCCAAGGACAGATCGCTCACTTCTGCCCTCTTTCTGTCTCTATTCCTCCCTCTCTCTCTCTCTCTCTCTCTCTCTCCCTGCCGATGGTTCTCTCTCTCTCTCTCTCTCTCTCCCTCTGTCTGCCGATGGTTCTCTCTCTCTCTCTCTCTTTTACAGCCCTGTTTGAGGAGTTACAGAGCCTGGACATATTCCTAGCTGAGCTGTACAAGTGAGTAACAGCAGCGGACCATCCTCCCATTAGTCACGTATGCCATGGCCACGTCTTCTCATATTATGTATGTGTGTATGAATGCGGGCGACACGACAGGGTCAGAGAGGCGCTTGGTGACTGAATACCCTATTGCCTTCACTCTAAGGCCATTCGTCAGACAGATAAGAGTGAAACACATTCCGTGCTATTTATAAGCGCTCATGTCACCCCTTCTTGTCCCCTCCTAATGTTTTTGCCCCCTACCCTACATCTGGCTCTCTTCCCCCTCATGCGTGCACTGCACTGCACTGCTCACTCTTCTGTGTGTCTGACTCTCCCTCCCTCTCTGTCTCTTGCACTCCCGTACTCTTCCCCCAAACTTGTTCCCACCCTCTCTCTCTCTTTCTCTCTCTCTCTCTCTTTCTCTCTCTCTCTCTATCCATTCCCCTTTCTAATCTCTCTGTTTCTTTCTCGCTCAACCCCCCCCTCTTGCGCTGTCACTTATTAACTTAATATCATTCATTCCACTCTCTCTCTCTCTTTCTCTCTCTCTCTTTCTCTCTCTCCCTCTCTCCCCAGACATTTGGACAGCAGTAGCAATGAGAGGCCGGATATCAGCTCCCTCCAGAGGAGGATTAAGGTAAAACACACACAAGTACAGACACAAAACAAGACGAGGTAAATGTATGAACACACTCTCAAACTCACATGTTCACCACAAAGCAAAAGTCAAACACCAACCAGCCATTAAGAGACCGTGAGAAGCATGTCAGGGTTTCTGTTTCCATTCTTTAAATACTTAAAGTGTGTAAACAAAATTGAACAGGACTGCTCATGATGGAATTTAGGCAGTTGCTAAATCTAGAGGTAGACCGATATGGGTTTTTCTATGACTGATGCCCATATTTAAAAATCAGGGTTAGCCGATGGCCGATAAATGCTGCCATTTTTTTTCTCCCCTCTATTTGCAGGATGAAATGTAATACTAATAACTTGATACATCAATAAGTTGATACATTTTGTGTATCTTAACAAACATTTGTTGAACATTTATGATCTCTTTCAGTAATCTGAATGTCGTTTCTTCACTGCACGTATATAGCCTAGGCTACTGTAGATTAAAACAATTTAGGCTATAAACTAAAGAAATTAAACAGGTTATCAAAAACCCTAGATTCTGCCAAACACACTTTTAAATGATGGTATAGGCTAGTATCTTTATCTTCAAGTTATTCTAGGCTTCCATTAGTCCATGCACATTACAGTCTAATGGCTAGAAATCATGAAGAAAAGAAAATGTCAGATCTTATCAACATAGTCTACAATCATTTAACCCCCGTGGGTGATGGTATTGGTAGACTACCCAACCCTACCTCTAAGCTACAGCTGGTTGAAGGTTCACTATCAATAGCCTATTGAAAGTAGCAACGGTTATATTTGCATTTTTTCTCTCTATGAACAGGAACATTGCTAACCAATTAAATATGTAGGGCTTTGAAAGTTAAGAATTTAAGCTGTTGGCACCCAGGAACAACATTGTTGTCCAAAGGTTCTGGCTGGGTTTTGATGGTAATTTAGTTGATACAAGAGGCAGTGTGCGTCTCACGTGTTCTACACCATGGTTCTACACTTTTACTGTCTATGGTTCTACAGAAGCAACACGAACATTGGGTGATCCCGGATGCCCCTGACTGTTGGTCTTGTATACTCAGAGATCGACCAATGGCAATAAAAAAGATAAAAATAAAAAACGCCAAAAATCGACAAAAGTCAATCAATCGGTCGACTTCTTGATAAATCTACAAAGCATCTCTTCTCTTTTCATGATTGATGCATTATTTGAAAGAAATAGATGTAGTAAATGAAACGAAACCAAACCCAAACCCAAACCCTGATGTCCTTTTGTCCTCTTGTCCTTCCTGGCAGAAAGTCACCCATGACATGGACATGTGCTATGGAATGATGGGAAGCCTGTTCCGCAGCGGCTCCCGGCAGACGCTGTTTGCCTCGCAGGTGATGCGCTACGCAGACCTGTACGCCGCCTCCTTCATCAACATGCTCTACTACCCGTTCAGTTACCTGTTTCGAGCCGCCCACGTGCTGGTGAGTACCCCCCCCCCCCCCCACACACACACACACACACACTCTCTCTGCTAGCGCCCACCTTTCTCCCTATTCATCTGATACTATGACAACAAGGCTTTGACACTTTGTCGTGGCTGTTTAATGAGTTCATGAACATTTCCGCACACAGGCACACACAGTTGTATGAGCCTAAAATGTGCACTAAATTACTGCGGGAGACACACACACACACACACACACACACACACACACATACACAAATATGTATGCATCAACTAAAAGATATGTACCTGCTGATAAATGGCTAATTATCTCCGATCAATGTCAAAGAAGCCCAAGTTATTTCAGCATTGTGTGCCAATCTCTCTCTGCACACCTTTTCTGAGGTGTTATTTCTTATACCTTGACCTTTGAGCTTTAACAAGATTATTGACATCCTTAAAGGAGAATTCCAGTGTTTTTTCACACAGATCCGTTTCTCAAGCTGTTTCTCTAGCTGTCGGTTGGCAACTTGAGCGAGAAAGAACCGATTGTTTTTTCATACTGACTGTACTCCGTGACCACGAGAGACAGAGATCTTTGTGAAAAATGGCCGGAATTCTCCTGTAACCCCTCCTTCCCCTCCTTCACATATCCTTCTTTTTTCCTTTCGTCGTGATTCTCATGTGTGTTCTCTTTTGTTCTCCCTGACACAAACACAAACACACACACACACACACACACACACACACACACACACACATGCTCTCCATCTCCATCCCTCTACTTCTGTTACACACACACACACACACACACACACAGATGCCCCACGAGTCCACAGTGGAGCACACAAACGCAAACATCAACGACACCGAGTCGCCCATGGCCACGCGTAACCGCCACGCGCTGGACTTCCGCGATCACGAGTGCAAACGGCACCAGCTCACCCGGTCCATCAGCGAGATCCAGCCACCCCACCTCTTCCCCACGACCCCCCAGGAGATCACGCACTGCCACGATGAAGATGACGATGAAGAGGAGGAAGAAGAAGAGTAGAGAAAGGCGTTTGGTTCTGGTTCGTACTGGTCCGTAACTGGGCTTTTACTCTAGGGGTTGAGGAAGGGAAAAGTGTGGCCTTTTTAGGCTAGCGGGATGTATTTGGCAATCAATGTTTTCCCCTGGTTTTCTTTTTGGGAGATGTTTTTTCTTTTGAATTTTTCATTATTATTCATCGTTATTGCTGTGTTCTCTGTCTGTATGCACAGTTTGAGATTAGGTCAACGTAGATATTCTATTTTTTTTTGGGGGGGGGGGACACATTGTTCTGTTTTTCTTTTTTATTTATTGTAAATGGGAGACTCATTTAAGGACTGTTTCACTGACCAAACTCCTCTTCCTGCCTGCCTTGTGAAGAAGACGGAGATGGACCTGAGACTTTTCACTTTTCTCTTTCTTTGTCTCTTCTCAAATCATCTGGTTAATGTCGAAAGAATTTTTTTTTTGTTATCCATATTTCGTTGTGGCCACGGCCATACTAATCGCGGTTAGTTCCGAGGGAACACAAGTTGAAGTTGATGGGGATCCAAATGGTGCATCCAAAAATGTGCATGCTTGGGCGTTACGAATCTGCTTTAGGTTTCTGAGTGGTTTATTATGCTGTAGCCATATGGACATGCAATATACTGTCAGTTCTGCAGCCTTAATCTGCATGGGAGCAGACCAAACAATGCCGCTTTGGTCGACGTAATCGCAGCATCCTTTTTCATTGAAATCTACATCTAACCAGTGTCAAGACACATTCAGTGTCATTCAGAGCAGTTTGTGTATGCTGAAACTGTCGTAAGCACAATTTATAAGCACGGAAACTGTTCAGAAGCAGTTTCTGAATAAGACAACAGAGCAAAATACTGATCCTGACCTTGCCTAAGCCTTCACATTCACCCTCTGAATGATAACAGAACAAAGACGTAGACATCAACAATAGTTGAGAACATCTGTGTGATATGGGTGAGCTGACCGGGCTCATGAAGGGGAGGTGGCATAGGACACTGGGAATGTTGCCTATTTCTGTTACCGGGAAACACTTGAGGTTCTGTTCACTGAGCAGCTGATTTGAGCTGGAGCTGCTGATGCATTGCTGATGCATTGCTCAACAGATATAAGCAGGGCTATACATGCCTTGTTGGGCCCTCCAACCATCACTGATAATTATAGACGGTTCTAGAATGACTGCAGAGTTAGCCAGTGCTGAGATTATTTGCACTTGCCAGAGTAGAGTAGGGTAGAGTAGGGATTTGTTTTTTTTGTTCGTTTCATTTCTATTTTATTTGCTCTTTGTAAATGCTGGACTTTAGTTCTGATTTGTATTTAATACAAAGACCAGTATTTGTGTGTATGTGTGTGTGTGTGTGTGTGTGTGCGTGCGTGTGTGCGTGTTTGTTTCTTAACTGAAAGGTTATTATTCCTCTATTTTGAGGCAGAAGGGACCCTGTCCGACAGCACTCAGTAGTTTTTAAAAGGGATTGCTTTGACATGTAGCAGATTTCTATGACTATGACGAACTTCTGTCAGCAAGTATGGTTACACAAATGGAATGGAAAGAGAGCAAGTGGACCAAAATGGCCAAATTCTGCTCAGTTGCTTGAAGTTTTGTGTAGTAACACAGACTCGTTGCCCGTTTTAAAGGATGAGAATACGATCCCAATTCTGTATAATGTTAATGTTTTGAGATCGTGACGCAGACAAGTAAGTGTCTTTGCAAGGAACTGTAATGCATCCAAAACCATTTGTTGTTGTAAGTGAGGATGCTGTCTCTTTCCAGAACATCTGGACTATACCCATAGTCAGCTATGTCAAGGGAGATGATGTGATTAGAACGATTCTGTATTATAGATTGAATTGAGTGCAAAATATAGCACATGCCTTTTTGTGTGTGTGTGTGTGTGTGTGTGTGTGTGTGTGTGTGTGTGTGTGTGTGTGTGTGTGTGTGTGTGTGTGTGTGTGTGTGTGTGTGTGTGTGTGTGTGTGTGTGTGTGTGTGTGTGTGTGTGTGTGTGTGTGTGTGTGTGAGCTATCACTGTAGCACTGCAGCTGGGCATATGAGTGAACATTATGAGGGGACTCGAGTTGCCTTAACTCCATTTGTCCTTTGCTCTTTACTTTTGATGGTCCATGTGGGATTGTTACGGTTGTGTAAAATGGCCGCTGGTTGAGTTTACTGCCAAAAGTATATTTTCCTTTGCCTTTGTCATGATAATCTTTATGTTACTATGACAGAACCGTTCTGTTCATTAAGTTGTTTGAATGGGAATGCAAATACTGCTATAATGTCAGTTGCCTGCTGCTTAGAATTTTTTTCTGTTATTTTGTTATTATTGTTTTCCTACTTTTTTGTTGTTGTTGACATTTTTATGTCATCAGGTGTTGGTTGTGCATGTTCTTGCAGGTTTCGATTCAAAGTCCAAATAGTTGAAATATTTTTTTCCCTCTTTATGTTCCAAAACAAGCAAAAATAAAGTTCTAAAAAGTTCTTTCATGTGATTGTGTCAGAGCTCAGTTCTTTTTTCCCCTGTCCCATAGTCCACAAAGCTTCTGCTGGCCACCAGTGATGGGGCAACAAATGGCAAGATTAGGGCTTTTGCAATGTCACAGTATACAGTCACTGTATAGTGAGTGTCCCATCACCTATCAATCTTTTTGACCGTCTCTTGGCACATAGACCAAAAAACAAAGAAAACGTAAAGAAAAAAACATTGCAGACAATTTTTTTTTTGCAGACATCCGTATAAGAGCGAACCCGAAGAAGCTTAAGGCAAAACGCGTTGTTCGCTCCTAATAAACAATTCCTAATATTACACCAGTATGAGGTGATCTCTTTTTTTTTTTTTTTTTTTTTTTTTTAAACCTTAGGCATCCTCAATTTGTTTGTGTACTCAGAAGCACTGTGGAGTCAACATTTGCAGATGATGAGTGTTAGTTTATTTTTGAACCGTGCTCATTTAGTCGACAGGTGTCCCACAGCCTGCCCCCAGAGACTGCGTGTCAGTCACACAGAGCCAGTGGAGCAGCAGAGGAGCGCTCTGCCTTCTGCTGGCCATGGTGGGGATCTGCTAACCACAAGAGGGACTGGAAGAGTACTTCCAGACTGAAGCCAAGATTAGCTCTGAGACCTCCCCTGACCTCTCCCATGGCCGGTTTGTTCTCATCAGGTGAACCGGACTCTTTCCCATCCACATCCTAATGACTGCCTGTGGCCTCGCAAATGGAAATGTTTCACTAGAAATGACTGAGATGACAATATGCCAAAATGTCACTTATTTTTTATTGTATCAACATCATTAAGCAGTATATATGTACACTATATATAGATATCTGTTATACTATTTTCTCTTCTGGTTGACATATAAGTATGCATTTAAAAGCGTTCTACATTTGAAATGTCTATGTTTACACATTCAAGAATGGAAATAGCAGCAATCAGTAATGGACTCAAATCAAATGTTGGAGCACCATATCTTTTGAACAAAACCTTAGATGTCACAAGAAGCTGTGTCTTTCTCCCATCACTCCTGGAGGAATTACAGAAAAATGAATGTACAACGTGGAAAAGACGACCGTCTTTTCACATTTGTTCCCAGATGTCGGGAGTCTATCCAACTAGACACCCAGAAAAAGGACGCTGTCTTTACTTTGTGACAACCAGATGTCCTACACTTAAAACCACCCTTAAAGATTCACCACTCATATACTCTATTCATGATTAGCTAGTACTGCAGGCTGTCTCCCCACCTTAACCTCTTCGCCTGATGCTTTCAATGTAAATAATTAGTTCCTTTTTTTTTTAGTCTGTGAGCTTTGGACACGGCTGGCTACTTTTCTCCCAATCGCCATGTGTCCTACCATGAATACAAATGTGGGTAAAACGAGATTAATCCTGGACACGATTGTCCCTGCATAATTTTAACTTCTATTGCACTGAAACTTTGCTACATAAGACCATGTGGAAGCAAGGCTGTTGATATTCCTCCTCTATCCTCATTGTAAGACACATCAAGACAAACCCAAAGTCCATAGTACGTGTGGTGGCTTCAGAGAATTGATGCCAAACCGTTAGTTCCAACGTCTAAACAATTCATTTAAAATGTTTAAAATGTCAAGGGACTATGAGAGACAGCAATATTTATCTGTTCATCTGAGAAAATAAACCACAATGGTTATCACCTGGTGTGCTCCTTTTGTGACTCGTCAACATATAAATACCCTCAGTGCTGATACGCTAAACATAATGGGGGGGGTTTGGGGGGGCATAATACATTTTACCCACTCTGAGGTATCAAAACCATTCGAGTAAGTACAGTAGTGAAATCAGGCACCATGGAAACCACACAGAGTTTAAGAGAAACAGTTGGCATCCTCGGCTCACAGAGCGTGCTCAGAATCTGAGCAGTCATTTGCCCTTGATCATCACCAAGACTTGAGGAGAGTGCTACTGGGCATGCTCGGGAAATGATTGGCTGGTCATCAGAAGATCTACTTAAGAGTGCTTCAAGGTAGAGAGGGATTCTCCACTGAAGATGAGCCAAAGAATCTTTTGAATTCCCCAGAGTGCAATGCACAGCACTTTGTCCATATTTTAACACTACACTAGCTTTTCTAGTGTCCAAGTTTCCTTAATTAGCTCTCTACACACCTCTACACAGTGTCTGATAAACTAGTTGATGTGTGATGCATGATTGTAGGAATCATGCGCCATTTGATCTTTTTTGTGACATTTCCACAATACTTTTAACAGTCTGGTAAGAGTTGAGAATTTCAATGTCTGAGCCTTAACACCATTGTCATAGCTAACTGTAAGTTAAAAAATATACATCCACTTTGTTACAATCATGTCAACATAAGGGCATATGTAGCTACTCTAAAATAAAAGATGGTCCTTACGACTAGTGATTAAAACAGACAGCTTATCAGAACAGTGTAAAAAAAATTCTGTACCTTGAGATTTTTTTCTTCTTCATATAACCAAAGTAAAAAAGAAAAAAAAGTACTATCTACTTAAATATACAAATGAAAAGGCGTTTGCATGTAAACATACACCGACTGCCTTTGTACTGTAAGTGTACAATACATGTATTCACCAGCGCACGCGCGCACACGCACACACACATGAATACACACCGTTACTCTCAGCAGGGAAATAAATACCGCGTGTAGCCACCAAAGGACATTTCTTTGTTTCTTTTTTGGCACAGTCAAAATTCTCCATGCCCCCTCCCCTCCCGCCCCTTCCCCTGGTGAATGCATTTGTTTTTGCCGTCTCCATTGTCCAGTGTCTTTGGTCAAGCAGTTCAAACGCGCTTCCTCTTGCTCTGTGGCGCCCGTGTGGTCCCTCTCACACACACACACACACACACACTCACACTCACACACGCTCTTCAGTGGAATGACCCAATCCATTGGACTGACTGAGTGAATAAATGAATGTATGAATGAATAAATGAGTGAGTGAGTGAATGAATGAATGAATGAATGAATGAATGGAGGGCCCAGTGGTGTTAAAGACTTTTCGTTGAAGTTACAATGACCGTTTGAATCCAAGGCTTTAGGATAAGAATCCTCCTCCTTCAAGAGGGTTCTGCTTGGGTCCACAGCAGATGGAGACTGCTGCCTCGTCTCTGTGAGCCACTGCTGCCCTGTGTGTGGGGTTGGGGAAGAGGATGGAGGGTCCGGAGCCTGTACCTGTGAAACGTCCTATTCAAGCATAGCTTAGAGTGAGTGTGTGTGTGTGTGTGTGTGTGTGTGTGTAAGGGGGCGGGGAGGTTGAAGTTCACCAGTGCAGGGGTGAAGCTACTCACCAAAGAGTAGAGTAGCGGTGTGTAAGACTTCTCTGTGTAGAGCCTGAGGACAGTTGTCCATGTTAAGGTCTATTTTTCTCAATCTCTGTGTACATGCGCACAAGTGTGTGAGTGTGTGTGTGTGTGTGTGAGTGTGCATGCGTCGCTAGTATGTTGCTATTTATGGTCCTTCACACGGAGCACTTTCTCAGCGTGTCCACTGTCCTGGTCATGCAGAGCACCGCAAACAGTGACCTGAGTTCGCCGTGAGGCTGCAAAGGGGGGCGTGTGGCTGGGCCTTAGGCCTGTCTGAGGTGCCCTCGCTGAGGGGGTGGGTGTGGGGTGGGAGAGGAGAGTGCCGCCTCTAGGCTCCCTCCTGCAAAGGATGCCAAGGTCCCTACGGCGCCCTGGCAGCGGCCCTGTGTAGGCGGCCTGTGGTCCGTTGGCGTCGGGTTGGCCTCTGCTCCAGGTGGTCACCGGTTGGGGGAGGGTAGGTACAGCTCTGCCCCGTTCAGAGGCCTGCTGGCAGCTCTGGTGGTCCAGAGTGGGTGGGGTGCCAGTGAGGCTCGGCTCGGCTCGGCTCGGCTCGGCTCGGCATGGCGCGGTGCAGTGTGGCATTGACGGTGGACTGGTCTGTCAGTCCGTCTGCCCCTGTCTCCTGTGGACTGTGGATGGTGTTTTCTTGTGACCTTCGATGGTGGAAACTTTTTCTGCTCCCACCTCCACTCTCTGGGGTGTGTATGTGTGTGTGTGTGTCCCGAGTGCGTGTGTCTGTGTGTGTGTGTGTGTGTGTTTATGTGTGTGTATGTGTGTGTGTGTGTGGAGACGCTCAGATGGCGCCTTCGTTGTGGCCCGTGTGGTTCGAGTGCGAGTGTGTGTTCGTGTGTGAGTGTGCATTGCAGTGGGAGTTGCCGTGCACGTGCGCATTGTTGGGCTGCGGTAGGAGCGGGCTGACCGAGTCGTCCACGGCACCGGCCGGCCGCTCTGGGAGGGTCAGCTCGATCTTGGTGAACTCGCCGTCGGTAGACTGGGGCGTCTTATCCATGCGGGAAGCGGTCAGAGCGTTCTGATACTGCTGCCTCGTGACCTGTGACCGATGGAAAGCGAGGGATAAGTACGGTAGAGAAGAAGAGTGATGGAACAGGAGAGATGAGGAACAGAAGAAAAGGATGATAGAGAAAAGGGCAGAGAGGACAACATTGTAACTAAGCAACGTGAATTTACAAGGGACAGCATTGACATTAGCACAGTCAAACAAAACCTACAAAACTTGTTAAAAGGTTAAACCATTTCTCTGATAGGGTCAATGCAGACCTTGATGTAGAGCAGATCTGATGTGGCTCTGACGGAATAGTCTGGAACATAGATCTGCAGGAAGGCATTGAGCTGGTTGTTACTGCTAGCCAGAGTTGGTGTGACTGCATCAAGGCGGTCGGATCGATTGAGAGAGTCAGAGTGATTCAGTCCAAAAGGTCGTGGGGGTGATTTGTTCTCTTTAAGGGGTAAGGAAACAGACAACAGTTACATTTGTACACGAAAATGCAGATGTTAATCACATCTACAAGTAGCAATATTTGTACACACACTATACTATAACATTATTATATACTTGACTTGTGTGATATTAAAATGTGACGCTTTCTACAGAAAATTTCCTGACCACAAAATGAGACTTTGAACAACTTCAACCTATTGAAATTATTTAATTATACATGATTCAAACAGGCCTCTCTTATTGGACAGATATAAAACCATGCCACTGGGTGGCGATACTAGACAATAACTTCATCTCACAGACTCTGCTACGAGCTTAATGGTATGGAAAATGCGAAGGCATGCTGTGTTCTGATTAACTGTGAAAACTGAGAAAGAGGCAGAATACTAAAACATATAAGTGTGGAAGAAAACCAAACAGAGAGAGAAAGAGAGTGAGAGAGAGGGAGAGAGAGCACCAGAGAAAGAAGGAAACAGCCCTTATACATATATACATGAGAACTACGTGACACAAACTTGGTTTGAAAAAGTCACAATATTTCCTAAACAGCTCTTTTCCAATTAAAGTGAGATTAGGTCCTCTGGTCCTTAAAGAATCAGTTCAAAGAGTGTCCCCGGGGTAGAATTACTGCAGTCATGTGAAAGGAATGCACTGTATATAATCCGGCCTTCTTTAATGTCCAGGCAAATGTACATATATTTTCATAATTCAAAAGAGAGGCTCAAACTGAACTCAACGTATGCATTTTTCTCAAGTGAAGCACTTAATGGGCTTAAAGTATGGATATAACTTTGAGTTAGCATCTGACTTTGAGAGTTTCTGCAGGGGCTAAGTCAGATATTTTTCAGATTTGCTTGGACGCCAAACATGAGAGGAACTTTTTTAATGACTTATGTTCTCATGACGGAGCTTTTATGTTGGTTTGTTTTTTTTTTGCCTTGATTTTTCTATTAAAAAAGAAACCCCCACAGATTCAATGCATGTGCTATATAAACTTTGGTTTTGGCAGATCACATGTTTTTCCTACCCCTCGTTGACTGTATTACTCTCTTCATCTTTTGAATTGGTGTTAACAGTTGGGACATATTTGTAGGGAGGAAGATGGAGTCTCTGTAACTGCTATTTGCACACCAAGTCAACATGACATTAGTTTGGCGCGACCTCTTTATATTGCCAAGAGTATTCATGTGATAGTGTCTTACAGTCGGCACCAAAGAAAGAGACCAACATGATTATGTACAAATAGGCTGAAAGGATAGTGAAGTGAAAGCCACTGTGTATGTGAGCATGTATGAGAGAGAGAGACAGAGGGAGAGAGAGAGAGAGAGAGAGAGAGAGGGAGAGAGAGAGAGAGGGAGAGAGCAAGGAAGAGGCATTAAAGTGGAGGCTGCTGGGCAGGATTAGGGTTCGGTACCTGGGGATCCAGCTAAAGACTCCGCCCTGCTGACCACGAAGGTTCGAGACAGGGAGAGAGGAACTGGAGAGGAGAGCATCAGACCCAGAGACAGACAGACAGACAGGGAGGGAGAGAGGGGGGAGAATTGATCAGAGACACCAGAGCTTGATCACCACACCACACCGGAAATAGTGTCTCCGAACTCCGAAGAGTTAAGAGCAAAGCAGGGAATATAGTGAACTCTACAAGGCCCATCAAGGCACAGGCAAATCATTGTTTGTGTGTGTGTGTGTGTGTGTGTGTGTGTGTGTGTGTGTGTGTGTGTGTGTGTGTGTGTGTGTGTGTGTGTGTGTGTGTGTGTGTGTGTGTGTGTGTGTGTGTGTATGTGTGTGTTTACTATTATACCTGGGGAGGAGGTCAAGGCTAGCATTCCATAATAAGAAAAGGGCCCCGCTTCAAACTTCATCCCCTCCTTGCCTGCTTCCACTTCCACTTTCCCCTGCAGAACATCACGGAACATCACGGAACGTTAGAGTTCGCCATTCAACACATAGAACAAGTCATCCTCAAGAATCCATTCCAACGGCCCCGTGAGCCACTGCTGGATCCCTAACAGCATCTGCTGATGATTGTACTGTAGCATTCAAAGTGTTTTATAACAAAATGACTCACAAATCTCTCACAAAACCAATTCACACAGACTTTAACACATTAACATATTAATTAACACAGATATGTTCCATTCAATTAGGGCCAAGAAGACATGTCTATGTGAATAATGGGGTCCTCCATTCAGAAAGTATGAGTATAGTTTTTCACTCAGTTTGTATGTGACCGTCAGCTCCTAAAGGTGCAATAAGTACCTTTTGTTGTCAGATATAGCTAATATAATAATGATGTATTAGGGTAAATGAAATGTGTTGCACACTACGCACACTTTGTTTATCTGCTTTAGCCTTAATATATTATATTTATATTTTTCTTTGCATGTACAAGCCCTCTGATTTGGCCACAGATGTGTAAAAACATCTCAAAGTAAAACTGAAGGCACAGAGAGACCATGAGATGTTTGTCATTATTAAAGGTATTTCCTTCACAGTTCTCAAAAACATGTTTCATGACATTAGTGTAATTTAGAGTGGAGAAAGTGGATAGCTAGCATCACATCACTCCTACAGCATACAGACATTTCCTGTGTATTGGCCACATTGTGAGTGTGAGTGTGGAGGTGTCTGGCACACACACCTGGAGGAGGAGAATGAAGTGGTCGACAGGCTTGTTGCGGTGGAAGAGGTAGTGCTCGGGCTGCTTCTTGTTCTTGTCGTCGTACTTGAGCTCTTGAATGACGTGCGGATGCTTCAGGAGACGCAGCAGGATCTTCTCCGACATCTGAGCTGGACCAAAGGGCTCCACTTCTACAGGGGAGCGAGAGAGAAGGCCAGAGGACAGTGTGATGGAGCGGGAATGAAGAGGAGATACCCAGAGACAGAATGATAGAGTGGGAAGGACAGCAGAATCGAAAGAGAACATTATTTAAGGTATGAAAGGACCAAGGGGAGACACAAACCTAGAGCATAAAGGTATAATAAAGTATATCTTTTGGCTTTTTGCCTTCATTAGTATAGGACAGTGAAGTGGTAGACAGGAAACAAGTGGGAAGGAGAGATGGGGTGGGATCGGGATATGACCACAGGCCGGATTCGAACCTAGGTCCCCGTGGGCACTCAGACCCGTAAATGCTTCGGACGCTCTAGCCTGCTGCGCCACAGTGCCCCCATAAAGTTGTATTTTTTGAGGGATATTCTGTGATTTTTGAGGAACGGATAGAAGGAATATCATGTGATTTGCACAACGCGATTCGGTTCTGATTTATTAAAACCAATGCATTAGGCGGCGAGAAAATAGAGCCATTCACAGCCACTCAGACGGGATTGACAAGAGAGGGAGTGAGGCAACTGATCCAGACGGAGGCTTCACACTTGGGAGTGACTGGCATCACAATTTCACACGCAACCAGCAGACAGCCAGGTAGACCGGCGGGCAGACATACCTGTTGCTAGGAAACGCAGGGTGGCAAGCAGGAGCTGAGGGGAAACTTTGACCTTCAGCTCGCTCTCCACGGGCTTGAAGGCGGAGAAGTCCTGCTTGCGTTCGCGGTGGACTATCCTCTTTTTTGTTTTGTTGTCAGCTACACAATGAAAACAAAATAAGCATCTCCATCAGAAAGTTTGTTACAGGAAGTGCTGATGCATGTTAGTGTAGTGTTGAACACGTGGCAACATACAGATTTATGTCATACTGGTTTTGTAAGGTGTACTTGCAGACAGAATGTACTTGCATGGTTTGCTAGGGTGCCACCCAAAATATTATGGACAAATGAAGGGCAACAGGGCATTTTATGTTAGATGTTATCCTTTGTTGTGACAAAAGGTACAAGGCAAGAGGAGCTTCATATTGCTAGGGAAACACTCACTGTAAAGGTCTGTCTCGTCCAGGATCTCTGACTTGATGATCTCCTCGATTACGTCCTCCAAGGTGACGATGCCCAAAACCTCATAGAAGGGGTCCCCCTCCCCCTCATTATTGACCCGCTGTACGATGGCCAAGTGAGACTTACCTGTGACAGAAAACACACAAATACACACACACACACACACACACACACACACACACACACACACACACACACACAAGTCTCAGTTAAGGACTCAAGAGCAGCAAGCAGGGGAACTTTTGAACTGAAGCTCAAACTGACAGCTCATGATCATCTACAATTAAGACCTGTTCTTTTTCAACAAAAAGACAAAAAACAGCTTCACAGTGTGCTTCATATACCCTAAGCACCCAAACTGGGAGATGAGTGAGACACTGATAAAACACTACATAGTACTGTTTTTTGAAGAAGTTCTTGGACAGTCTAGAGAGGACAGTCTACTACATCGTAAATGATCTCCCTATTGTTACTTAATTGGAGCTGAATACAGCTGCCGAGTGGGATCCTCGTGCCTTGCCACTGAGCTCATATGTGAGCATATCTCAAGTATGTAATGAGCATAAAACTGCCCAAAGACCAGTCCACGTTACTGAGAGCAGAAATCTTGCCGCGTTTTCTTTACAAATCTCCCATGCTTCCACAACTGGGTTCCCAGGACCCCCTCCATAAGCAGATTTGGAAAAAAAAGGAAAAGAGAGAGAGAGAAAAAAAGATCCCTGCCCGGCACTGTCAACCCAAAACGTTAAAGAAAATTCTTTTCCTGTTTCTCAGCTAGTGATCATTTCAAAGGAATTTTCCAGAACATAGGGCTAATATTAGCCCCAAAATGAAGTTTCCATTGCGTTCCGGCTGTAGCTCTCACCGAAGTGACAGCGGTGTGACCTGCTGTCCTCTGAGTCTCACTCACTAAGAACCATCCGCAAGGAAACAAGCTCATGTTAACAAGCTCAGTAAATCATGGCCAACCTCGCTCGCTGCACAAAAGACTACACATCATACTGTATGTGACCATGTCTCCGCTATGAATCCGCTACATACATTAGATACATTAACATTTATACATTTAGACAATGATTTCTTACAAAGCGACTAACAAATTTGCAGATATTTTTTCCCCCACTATTTGTGCACCCCAAATATTGGACCTTGGAGTTGTTATTAGCCCGTGGTCCTACTATCTGCGCAACAAGAACACTATGTTACGCACTGCACCTAATGCATACATCTTGTTCAATGTGCATGATATCTGTATTTTTGTGGGTGGTACAAACAGGCTCAAAATGGTTCTTCACATCAGGCTCAAACTTTGTCTGCTAAAAAACATGGAGCCTTGACAGTTCACCACACACAAAGGCCTTTTTGTTAGATCTACTACACTAGTCCTTTATTTTTGTGTTGGTGTCATAACAGGTTCTCTTCTCTGTTTCCCTGTTGGCCCCAGCCATTCTTCCACTTGTATTCACATCAAAGTTCCTATTGACATGAGGAAAACGCAAGGTGCAGGCCAGAGGCAATGCCCACGTTTACAGAACGTTGTGGAGAAACGGCGCAGGCCAAATGTGGGCAACAGCGTGGCACCGAGTTCCCCGGCGCGAGGAGTCGCTCACTGCGTGATCTGGGATCCTGGAGAACGCCCACGCTGTGTCAAAGGTTTTCCGTGCCTCAGTATGTTCTTATGAATGACACGCACACACACACACACACACACTACACACACACTCACACACACACACACACACACACAAGCACACACATACACACTCTTTTCCTCTCTCTCTCACACACACACACACACACACACATTCTTGAATGGTAGAAGACTTATGACTTTGTGACAGCTGTGTAAACACCTTTTTGAACCCTACGTGAAGACAGATGTTTACGTCAACAGCAGTCTGAGGCCCGTGCGTAGTCTCCAGCATGCTCTGGAGGACCCCAACATGACTAAAGAATGACCAATGACCAGGTCAGTCATACTTTCATAGTTTCCCACAAAAGTATTTTTCAAGAAACATAGCAGGAATGCCAACGATTAAGGAAAACATACAATGTCCATTCATACTTCCTCGACCGACACAGCAAGACGGCCATTTAGTATGTTTGCTTAAACTCTCAATCTGGCACTAAGGCTGTCTGAAATGCAACACATATTTTCAAACAAATTCTTCTGGGTTAACTGGTGTGTGAGTGTGTGTGTGTGTGTGTGTGTGTGTGTGTGGGACGAGGGGGGGGGGGGGCACACTTCAACTATGAGTTGTGAATGTTAAGCTTTATCATTCAAAAACTGTGAAGAATTATAAGAGGTCTCTCAGGCTCTTTGTGGAGTCTGAATGAGATTGGGAGGACGTGGGATTGAGCAAGAGCAAGAAGATGGACAATCAGACGTACTGTGCACAGACCGGAATGATGACTTTTCGACTGACCTGGAGACAGAGTTTATACCTTATTAGAGAACACTGTAGAGCTGATTCCAATACAGCAAAGCTCTTGCTCAAAAATAACTTCTAGGTTAGATACTCGGTTGCCTCTCAAACCTCCACTGACACACACGCAAACACTCTTCCTCTCCCTCTCTCTCTCACACACACACACACTCAAACAAACACAATGTGCCTCACAGAACTGCTCTCTCAATTCCCATTTATTTATGGAATGGGTTTTTTTCTAAGATTTTTTCCACAATGGAATTTCTCTAAAAATAGTCCCTGAGACTGTGGGTGGCTACTCAATGATGCTCTCCCTGAATATTTTTCAATGCAATGAATATATATGGGAAATGTGTCTGGTCCTTTTCAAACAAGGCATCCCGAGGTCTCTAAAGGGTTGATCTTGATGACATTTGTTCCCAAGTTAAGTATGGGATACTTCAAAATGGTCATGTCTGAGTAGTTTGGAAAGATTACATCTACACTTGTCCAACAAAGGTTAAATGCACTGAGCATGTTGCGTCTGTGTGGTCCAGTCAGCAACCAAGCAATGTATTCCAAAGAAACTAGACAAAGGGTTAAACAAACAATTGAAAAAGACTATAATGTGAATATGGAGAGCTATGACCCCCAGGCCATTATGCATATTAACAAACGTAGCTGCAGAAAACCCTTGCCATGCACAAACATCTCCAAGCAGTTCTGTAATTCAGTGTGTGTCAACATTTTCCTGCACCTGATTAAAATATGGTGCTCTGTAAAAATGCACTCTCAAGTGCAGCGTTGTGCTTCCATTCATGACAGACAGAACCAAACAACAGGATCCCACAGCAGCCTGTGTGACTACTGATCCGAAAATGTGCTTTTCCAATGATTCTGATTATTTCATACACTAATCCGGTTACACATGTGCTTTCTGAGAGAGAACGCGAGCGAGAGGGAGAGAGAGTGGAATGAATGAGGTGCAACTAAACCTCACCATATTTTCCCCTATGAAGCAAACATCCATCAGACCTCCCTACACTCCCACACATGATTCCCAGGGCACGGCCACCCTCCACAACTCCCAGTGATGCCGGCAAATCAACCCAATCCCACGCTAATCGCCCCACCTCAAAAAAAAAAAAAAGAGAGAGAGAAAAACACAAGGAATCAGCGTATTTGAGCAACTGAAGTGTGCCAATTGCAATTAGCAGCCTGCAAACATGAGCACGTCTGGCCCTGGCTACTGAAAGCTGTGCAAATCCTTATTAATACCTAAATGAAAACAATTAGCTGTGACACAAAGCCTCAAAGGCACCACAAGTTAAGTCCCCGCTGAAAATGGCCAAGCCTGGTGTGAGCGCACGCCGTGAGAGTCGCAGGCATCCAAGTCCTACTGCCGTTCCCAGCACACACACAGCGGGTTGTGGACATGTCTGGGTTTCAATTAAGACAGGGCCGGAACTCATAGGCAAATGTATGTGTATACAAATATATGATCTGTGTCCTGCATGTCTCCAACTCTGAGCTTTAACACTGATGCACGTATCACCATTTGAAGAACATAATTCAAAGTGGATTTGCATATGTTGCACTGTTCCTCAGCCTAACACATAACCTCCTAGCCCTTTTACAACATGCCATAATAGGTCTAGCCACATATATGTATATATTATTTTGAGGTGACCAAAACACAATTACTAATCCCTTCCCCTAAAAACACAGTGGCTTGACAGGAAAACAGCCAGTAGTTTGTGCAATGACGTGACTCAATGTCAATATGGGCTAATGACCTGGCTCTCGCCACACAAACGCCTATTAACCCTGTGAAGCCAAGGGCTCGCTTAAAGGATTAGGGCATTCCGAGCCCCCGCGAATACCTCTCATTCCTAGGGGGGGGGGACATCGCTTCATAAACACGGGGGAAAGCCAAAATATGGGGCTGGCTGCCTTGGCGGTCACCAGTTTACATAACAAGTGATAACACACCCATCACAAAACATCAGAGGTGATAACAGGCCTCCCCCTTCCCCCAAACAAAACATCATCTAATTTGGATGTGTGTGTCCTGTAAACTCTGTGTGTGTGTGTACTGTATGTGTATGTGTTGTGTGTGATGGTCTTGTTCAATTATCTAAGACACTAATGATATTGTTATTACCTCCTGTTCTGCAGTGGTGGTTCACAGCCAATTATGAGAACCCTCTAAAACTGGAGCTATCCAAGGTAACGGCACTTTGCAATGTTTACTGTTGCTAGACAAAACACTGCCTCTAATCGCGCAGCGGAAAGCCAGGGGTAGTCTGTTTTTATGCTTCCTTTATGCGTCGTTTTCAAATTACTATGAAAAATGACCAGTGGAAAGAAACAAGAATTGAATAGGAATCCTATATGTTGTGCATTAGTACTGCGGGTGTAAATAGACAACAGAGAACCTTTTTCTCCTTTGTAGGTTTCATTTAAAATGCTGGTTTGTTTGCAGTAAACACCTCTGACATAACCACACGGTATCAGCAGCCCCTTTCAGAGGTCGATCGGGGGATTCTAAGACAGGCTTTGTTGATGGACTCGAGCCTCATGCGGTAAAACGGTCGCATATCAATTGTTGTCCAAATCTGTTTTAAGTCCATTTCCTGTTGTGCCACAGCTGGTGGAATGTTGGCCTGTTTAAAAAGCTAAGCGTTTACCGGCAGGGCCTTCATACTGGGCACTCAGTGGCTTGGGGCAAGCTGGGCATCAACAAACTGTGAGGAAAACAAGATATATATGATACACATACTGTATACTGTACATCAACAATACCTATGAGGTATAACATTTAGTTGCTTTTGTAGAATCAATAAAGATTTCAATGGCACTAAATGAGACAGTTTTACTTACGTTATTAGACAGCATCTTACTTAACTTGATGATAGAGTCTGTTTTATCACTCCCGAGAAATACGGCATCCCCTCTACATGTCACTCTGAAACTAAAGCAGGCCGCACTGCCCTTCCAGTTTGAGGGGCAGGTTTTATGTTTGTTTCATTGATGTTGCTTTCCTTAAGACAATTCCTAATTCATATGGACAATTTATTCCCTACACTGGACTATTTGAACTTTCTGACACTAAAAATGACCTTACTGTACTGTAACTGACCCTAGGCAGATGGGTTGGGCCCTTGAGTCGTGGATCTGTCCGAGGTTTCTTCCTATATGTATCCCCAATTCCTCGCCCCGGTTACTCTTGGGCTCTCTCTGAATGTTTAACACTCTGTAAAGCGCCATGAGACATGTGTAATGTTTTGGTGCTCTATAAGTGAAATTTAATTGAAATTGAAATGTTTATTGTTCAATTCAAAATTGTAAGGTCACGTATTTGTATACTTGTACTTGATTACTCCATGACTGTCTTATGATTAACTAACTTAGATAGCTAATCATGATGGATATTCTTAGCTCTTCACACGGTAGCTCTACAGCAATGAGCTACTGATACTACACAGTCCAGGTAACAGTCCAGTGAACACCGGCGATTATGTAACTATGCCAAAGACCCATTCTCAAAAGGATTTACCTCTCACTGTTGCAGACTCTTAGAGACTTACAAACTAATTCTGGGAAGGCTCTCTGTAGTCTGCATGCCTTGCAAGTATGACTCTGTGACTACTACAGGATCATAATAGAGTGGTTTCACGGAGCTATTTAGATGATTCATGCATTAATACAAGATTAATAAGAAATATGTGGTGTGGGTTCAGGAATGGCATGCTGGTACATTCATAGGAGAAATAAACACACACACACACACACACACACACACAAGACCAGTAGACAGACACTGAGGAGCATCTTCTGTAAACATTAACAAGGGACATGACTGGGTCGGGCTATTCCAGTAGACTGGAGGCGGAGGGAGATGCAAGGGAACTGCTGAGACATAGCACAAGGCTAAATGGGAAGTGGCACCCACTGCTTTATGTACTTGTATTCCAGAGCGCCAACTCTAGTGCCTGTGTGACTGGCCCTGCGGTGTCACTTTATACGTCTAGAATGAGAGGCAGAAAATGATGGTTGCGTCAGGACCATATTACTCAGCAGGTATGCAGGCACGCACACACACACACACACACACACACACACACACACACACACACACACGCACACGCACACGCACACGCACACACACACACACTAATGTTTGAGAGAGGCTATTAAGAGAGGCCGTTTATCTACATCAGTGAGATCTGTGGCTGCTGGGGCTGATATGGTGGGTGGCAGGTGAGGGAACAGCCACGCTGTAAACATCAGTGTACCTGTTGTCTCGGATGCACAACACCTTCAGGTGACATCTCTCTGTCGTTATCCTGTCAATCTCAAGCTGCTGAAAACGCCGCTGTTGAGCACACAGCACTTACAGGAGATGTTTTAACCACAACTTTGCAGTGCAGTCTAAGGCAGAGAACAAACACTGTGTAAGTGTACTATCACTACTGCCATTGTTGTAGGGACTCACGTGGATCAGTGCATGTACTGTGTGCTATCTTGTGTGCTGAAGAATTCCATTACGTCTGACACAATCGTTAATAATGTCTCATGTAATGAAATACATTACATGAGACATCATGTACTGTTGTATTCAGATTGGTGGCTTGGAGGTGGAAATAGCTAGGGTCATCTTGGGCGACTGGATCACTGAGTGGACAGCACTGACTACAAATTGAATGTGATGCACAAGATGTATTGTGATGCGATTGCTCAAACTATTTGCCGAGGTTGTTCAAGATGCATCTGACCTCATATCTTTTGTAGCGTAAACGCCGCTATGCACATATTCACCCCCAACACGGTGACTTCCAGTGGAAGTGAAATGAGTAGCCTAATGAAATCGGAACACAAGTGTAAACATCTCTGGATGTACAAGTTGGACACAGGTGTAAATAGTGATGCATCTCAGCTGTTCGCTTTTGATCTGGTGGCCCTAAGCACATTTGAAAGACCAACCCCCTGGTGAATATCCAGTACCAGCACAAACCTGGACCAAGGTTTGTTTCTAGGTGAAGTGCACTGCTATTCTAAGGCAGGGAGGCAGGGAGGGACAGAGGTGAGGTCAAAGCGCAAGTATTGGTGTCACCTAAAACTAATATTTAAGCCAGGACTATAAGGACTATAGTAAGTACAGGATCATAAACTATATGGCTTTATTGAGTACACTGAGTAACATGTCTGACAGCACTCTTTCAGCAACAGCCTAATCTTTCTATGAATCCCACATGGGGTGACTGAGGGCATTACCTTATGAACTTAGAGCACTTCAAAGACTGAAAGAAAGATTAGGTGTGCAGTGCAGTACACTATATGCAAAAAAGAATGCACACCACTGGGTGCATGACAGATCAGAAAACGTTACTAACATGCTATAAACTTACCCTTCTTAAATTCCTCCAGCATAGCATCCAGCTTTGTGTCGTTGAAGACAAAGTGTAGCGGATGGCTGTAGAACTTGGTGATGGTCTTCAGTGGCGTGCAGTCATCCGGATCCACGAAGGCCAGGTCTTTAACAAACAGCAGGTCCACGATGTTGGACCTCTCCCCTTCAAACACAGGGATGCGGGTATATCCGCTTTCCATAATTTCAGACATGGTGTTAAAATCAAGGATGGCTTCTGAAGTGATCATGAAACAATCCCTCAAGGGAGTCATCACATCCTCCACCGTTTTGGTCCTGAGTTCCAGAGCACCCTGAATGATGTTCAGCTCCTCTTTCACCAAGTCATTGTAGGGATCCGTCACTCTCAGCATCTCTAACAGTTTCTCTCGGTTGTACACAGTGCCAATCTCTTGTCCAAGTACATGGTCCAAAAGTTTACTCACCGGGTATGAAGCAGGAAAGGTCAGGATCATGAAAAATTTGGTCAAAAAAATTGTGTTTGCCCCCACCGCCAGTCCATGCCGTGAGCAGATGGCTTGAGGTACAATCTCTCCAAAAATGACAATGCCAATAGTGGACACTACCACGGCTATCAAACCCGACCCAGCAATGTCGTCCAGCAAAATAGTCAGTGTTGTGTTTACTAGGACGTTTCCTAATAGAAGAGAGCACAATAAATAGTTACCTTGACTTCGCACAGGTTCGATCTTCTTTGCATATTTCCTTTCTTTCTCCGTCCCACAATTTTGAACTATCCTCAGTTCCATGGGGTCAAGTGCCATAAGGCCTAAGTTTAGCCCACTGAACATCCCCGAGAGGCAGAGCAGCATCCCGATGAAGATCACCTGGAGCCAGAACGGCAAGAGGAACTTTTTCTCCTCCACCACAAGCACCTTGGTATCTAGGCCATTGTGGTAAACCCAGGTGTTCTCAGACCAACCGTCCGATGTACCTGGTGGACCGACAGATGCCGTGGCAATGCAAAGGTAGTAAGCTTTACTCTTTTCTGTTTTCCGTAGAGGTTTCACGTCTATTTCAATCAAGCCCGATGTTTTTCGGTTCACAATCGTATGGGGAAGGATAATTATATCAGAGGAGCGGATGCCGCATGTCTCTCCCGTAGACGCATCTCCATGGTTCTGCAGGTTCAAGTCTGATGGGCTATCCGCGTCCTTCGGGACACTTGTTTGCCTGTGCTCAGTGAAGGCAATCTTAGACCACGACTCGTTGTTAATGTTTTGCCCATAGACCCTCAACTTGACACGCGAGCGCTCGCTGACGCGCAAAAAGCCTTCATCCATATAGGATATTTCGTCCGAATTCTCCAGCCTAATACCTATGATGACAGTCTCCTCTGTCCCCTCCTTTCCATTTGCAGAGCTTACCAGATAGCCGCTGACAATTAAGAAAATAACAGTCAATGATCTAGCCGGGCTAAGTGCCGCCATATTAGGAGAGGGCACCGCAGTCGACTGCTCTGCCATGTTGACAGTGGGCATGTTTTACTGAATGAAAAAAGGGTGCATGAAGTCAGAGTAAATCGGAGTCCGCTTTCATCTTCGCAACGGCCTGTCTCACGTCAAACATTAAAACTGCCATAACTCACCCTCTCCCGTGGCCTGCAGGCTACACGGTAGCGCGGACTATGTGAATACTCGTGTTATTCCAGATGTACAGTGATGGACAGTCCTAAAATCCAATGGTGTGGTGCATACACAGGAGGGTGGGTCTTATGGTTTCCTTGGGCAAATGGCAACTCAAAATAAACATGCAAAGGAACGCCACATCCTCGTGAATGGTGAGGCTGATTTATTGGACGACCAATCCGTGGTTAGGTGGGAGGTCTTGGGAAGTAGGAGTGGTGTCTGGCATCCAATCCAAACACTCCAATGACCGAACAGCTGTCAGAGGTTAAAGACAGATGTTACATACAGCGGTGACTGGCATTTTAATTTACATGGTGAGTAGTTGGTTCATAGACAATTTCACCATTCTAACAGGCTGGATTTGTACTCTCCAAGAACAAACGACTTTAATTGAGTAGACCTCTACACTACGCTATCCACTTTTGAGAACTACGCGCACATTGTTAATTTCTTTCTAATATATTATGGCCACACACTTGCTGTGAACACAGTCGTGTCATTTGAAGTTGGATTTGTGTAGGTTATTCATAATTATTGTTCTCTTCAGAAAGTATTCCAGGCTAAATCTAGCCTAAATCAAATTCAAATTTCAATACAAGGTAGATAGTTTAATAAACCAAGAACTTGTAGCAACGAACAAATAGATTTTTTTTGTTGTTGAATGAAACAACTGAATGTCATATCCAGTACTCTGTACCCTTATGCTGTAGGGGGAGCCAGACGCCACCTCATGACACACCCATATGTGCCTTGGACACCTAATCCTTGGAAATGGGAAGAGTTATCATTTGTGTTCAATCAAGTAGTCATATAGACTTTGAGTTACGCTTGTCCATTCCTATAGCTTAGGTTTAAATAGTACGTAATGCATTGATTAAAACTCATTTTAAATAGCCTACCTTAAAAATTGGTGACATCGCAAGTTGCTTATTTAAATTATGTCTAACCAAAACTATAGCCTAGAAACATAGGCTACACAATTCTACTAGTATATTAGTATCTTTAATGTCCAAGAGTTAATGTCAAAATCCCAACAAAAAAAACCTACATAATGTTAGACACTGATAAACACAACTGCCTTGTGGTAAGTCAAACATCCATCATGTCTAAACCTAGAGCTAATTAAGGTACAATCAATTTTAAAATATATAATCAATGCTAAAGTGAAAGTTTAGCAAATTATCCGTGTTTTGATACTACTCATTTGATTTGGTACCATAAGCCATTACATTACTTTGTCTTTTTTTTTTTTTGTCATGTCTTCTATGGTGCCCACTTATATTATTCATGCAAGAAGTAGCCTATTGCATGCAGTCTGGACAACATTTTTATATTATTTGATATGGATATATTATGAAGAGATTGGCTCTTCCTTGTAGCCAGTTCAGCTGATGTCATTTTAAAAGTTTCTGCCGAGGGTAAACTTTTCCCTTCGGGAGGCCTTGTCGACTGATAAGCTGGAATTTCAAGGTTTTCCAGAGGAACATTTTCTTCATCTCAAGGTTTTGAAACTGGCTTCTTTGCACCATGCATTGGCATGTTAGAAGTTGCATTCCAGAATAATTCAAATGTGACAGTTACGGTACATCTGTACAAGTAACTGACTTACGTCTTCACTGATTAATTTACTTGACCTCTTTGGGTACTTTCTGATCCAAACAAAAAAAAACACAGACCTTGACTGGTTGATTTTTAGGAATGAGACGTGCCCTAATGAGAGTATCAAGATGCACCAAATGCAGGAGAACCTAGTGCACGTTGTGTTTACCTGAACATGTATTATTTCATGGAAAGTACACACAAGATCTTTGGGAACAATTCATTAATAATAATGTATCCAAATGGAATAAGATGTACTTGTGTTGGACAAAGTGTTATGTGATAGGAAACACCATAGAAATACTGAGATATTGTTTCACTCTTTGTTATGGACTCAACCAGAACCAGCACTGGCAAGCACTCAATCCTGCATTATTGCACTACTTTCTAGGAAAAGACATGTGAATAGATGTGTTAGTTAGAGTTTACCTCCCGTGGTAAACTTGCACTCAGGCAACTCAAAATCGGGAGTCTGACCAAGGCTGCAGCCTAGGGCAGACATCTGCTTGGCCTTGCCCGGATGCATTTTTTGATGCAGGTGGCCCTTTAAAGTCCTCCACACAGATTGTAGTAATGAATTGCACATATCACTTCTATTAGTGCCTTAGATATGACATCTTTATATCATCAAAGCAAATATCATGCATATCAATACAACAACAACATATTTCATTTTATTCCAGGTTTCAAACCTTATTTCTAGTAAAACACAGTACTGACAATTGCATCTGTCAATAACTGGCTGAAATGTACGTAAATTAACACTTTACAAGGCAAATGCTAAAATAAATATTATTGTGGGAAAACCCAGATGTTACTCATCATATATAATTGGGAAACAATAGCATATTTACACCCTAGAAATTCAAGTCATGACTGAATTATGTAAACATTTGGCGTTAATGATAATGACAAATACCAATCAAATGGCAAGAAAGTACCTGCAATTACTTTTCAGGGAAAGGGCTTGTGCTATCTCTGTAAAAATCAAATCAGTCTGTAACGTGACACATGAATACAATACATAAATGCAGCGCAAACAAAGCTAACTGGGCATATGATCTGACAAGGCAAACTGCATACATCTCAATGTCTCAGAGTGTAAACAAATACAAAGCCATCATTGTTGTCAAAACACAAGTGTAAGTATCGGCTGGCCTGCAGTGCAAAAGGATGTGTGCAGCAACACATGTAATTCTCATACAGTAGCTGAATCGGACATTCCAAACAGTGTGAAAGACATTTCCTTCATTTTAATAAGTGTTTGAGTTGGTCCTGGAGATTTCTTGAGTTTTCCACACTGTCAGCAACACAAAAAGGGAATTTCATCACAGAATGTTGTGGCTTTGAATCGAAGGTGATAGTGCTAGACCATTACCATGATGTAAAAGGGGATTTATTATGACTTACTTTTTCTGAATGGCCTCCTGTCTGAAAGGTAAAGTAAATAAATTACACTACGCAAGGAGGCAGCTGTCATCTCCATACAGCATGTTCAAGCCATTAACATAATTCTATGCATTCTTACCAAAACCAAAGACACTTACTGGTACTGTAGGTGTGTGGTTATGATGGACATCTTTCTAAGACTCTGTATATTGAGAAAATACATTATGATCAACGAACATAACGGGCATGTGCCCCACTTTCTTCATTTCACAACGAAGTAGGGAAGATTGTTATAATGCTGAGGTTACTTACATCTTCCGAATGGAGAATTGCATCCTCTTGAATCACCATATTTCTTGCCGCTTGGCTGAGAAGCTGAAATATATTATTTTACAGTGAGGTAGGGATATATTTTGTTGACCCGAGTTTGCTCAATGAATGACATTAAAAACTGATTAAAAAAAATACTTGCAGTGAATTTACAGTTTAAGCGAACGAGATAACGTTACAGACAAGTTATTTGCTAACAGTGAAGTAACACCTCTTTTTGAATTACACCTCTTTTTCTGCCCACGACATAGTTTAAATATACATATCGAACCACTCGTTGTATAACAGTGTGACATTGCTTCTAGAGGAGTTTGTTACTTTGTTTTGCCTGAAAAACACGTAGTATTTAAAGATCAAGTGACCCTTCCCCTAGCTAGCTAGCTAGCAAGCCAGTCTGCTAATAACCAAAACACAGCCTTGACAGTGCCTTTGACAGTATTTCCAGAAGACGTCACTATCGTTTCCGATTTTAAAAATCACCTCTTGACTGCGTGATCCCTTCAAAACCTGACGAGTGAGGGCGATGACATCTCCACTGCAAGACCCCACTTTATCGGATAAAAGGCCTTTAACGGACTGGCCAAAACGGGGTTGAGAATCTGAAGACGCCATGATGGATCAGACAGCTACGGCGTTGCAAGTAGGACAAACTAACACCATTGTTGACAGGCAAAAGTCACAGAAGAAATAGCACAACTTGTAGAATTAAAAACTGTCCAAATTATGAGTTATTATAGTTCTTTGTTTAACGTCCACTCTATTCCTATTCTAGTCAAACAATAATAGTAAGGACATTGAGGTGTTAAATGTATTTAAAATGATTTAGCTTCCTCAGGCTCAGGCCTATCTACATTTGTTGCAGTTGACTTGCAGTTCTGTCACATGCAGATAGCAAAGGTTCAAATATTTGGGGTCAAGGGGATGACATTGAAGATCATGAATAAAAACCCTTTGCCACCACCTACAGTCCCAGTCCGGTGGCCATCATGCAGAGCAAAGCACCTGCCGGAAGCTGAAGTCAACATTCAACATCCACCACAGAAATACAGAAACAGACTTATAAGCAGCTCCACTGAAAGCTGACATGGCTTGGCTCATGAGCACTTTTCTGCTCCCGGCGTTTCTGGTGATTCTATATTTTTTGAAGAGGAGATTTGCTGCATCCCAAAACAAGGGTCCACCAGCTCTGCCTTCCCTTCCCATCATCGGAAGCCTCCTCAGCTTGAAGACTGATCGACCACCACACATCTTCTTCCAGGAGCTGCAGAAAAAGTATGGGGACACTTACTCTCTCATGATGGGCTCACACAATATTGTCATAGTCAACAGCCACCAACATGCAAGAGAGGTCCTCATGAGGAAAGGAAAGACATTTGCTGGAAGACCACGGACTGTGAGTATATATAAAAGGATTGTGATTGAAAAGAACAATAGTGCTGGTGTGTTATTTGATAGAGCTGACAGAACATAAGTGCCTTTTTGATATATAATAATAATGTATAATATAGAGTTAATGTCTCTTTAAGGTCACTACAGACATTTTAACACGTGATGGAAAAGACATAGCCTTTGCAGACTACAGTCCTACTTGGAAGTTTCATCGGAAGATCGTGCATGGGGCTCTCTGCATGTTTGGAGAGGGGACTGCTTCAATTGAGAAAATCAGTGAGTTATAAGTGCTCTTAGATGTTGAAAGCATCCATCAAAGCCTTCACCTGTACTGATTTCTTTCTTTGCCCTCCTTTTCCCCTGCCATCTTCTCTGTGTACTTCCTCCACATATTTCAGTCTGCAGGGAGGCTGATTCCATGTGTAAGACTCTGGGTGAGATGCGGAGCTTGGCGGTGGACTTGGCTCCAGAGCTGACCCGCGCGGTCACCAACGTGGTCTGTTCCCTGTGCTTCAGCTCCTCTTACAAGCCGGGAGACGAAGAGTTTGAGGACATGCTTGAGTACAGTCAGGGAATAGTGGACACAGTTGCCAAAGACAGCCTGGTGGATATATTTCCATGGCTACAGGTAAACTTCCACTTGTGGTAATTAACTTACAGGAGTGTTTTTCTGATCATCTTTTTTTTTTTTTATCAGCATCATTTATACCATTCATATATGTAAAATAGAGTCTGCAACATGCATGATATGCTATCAAATGGTGTGGAATAATCACTTCTTGACGTCAAAATGTTTAAGTCACTATGCATCAACAGCGCTATATGTTTCTTTTTGAAAGATTTTCCCAAACAAAGACCTGAAAATCCTCAGGGACTGTGTGTCCATCAGAGACAAGCTGCTTCAGAAGAAATATGAGGAACACAAGGTACACGAGACAGTATCTTGAGAGCAAGACTGTTTGGATAGCCTTATTTGTTTAGTTATGGAGGCTGATGTAATTTTGGTGCAATCACATATTCTTTGTGTGGCCTTTCAGAGCCAAGTGCAATGACGGCATCTTTGACTAGATGGTTCAAACAATCTTTGTCGCCCCCTGCAGACCAACTACAGTGATAACATCCAGGGGGACTTGCTGGATGCCTTGCTGCGGGCCAAGCGCAGCGCGGAGAACAACAACTCAAGCACCCAGGGTGTGGGCCTGACTGATGACCATGTCCTCATGACTGTTGGCGATATTTTTGGGGCAGGAGTGGAGACAACCACGACTGTTCTGAAATGGACAATTGCATATCTAATACATCATCCACAGGTAGGGAGGAATTGGCATTCAAGTATTAGATAGTAATAATGATAAGGATAATGATAATAAAATGCCATTCATATACCATACTATTAATCGCTATGGGACTTAACTATTTAATTGAACCCTTGACCTTAAATCCAGTCCAGTGTTGAACTGGAAACAAGAACTTACAAGTGAAATGACCAGTTTTTTTATGCTCCTGCTTGCTTGCATTCAGGTGCAGGCCAAGATTCAGGCCGAACTGGACAGAAAGATTGGAAAGGAGCGGCACCCTCTGCTCAGTGACCGGGGCAACCTGCCCTACCTGGAGGCCACCATCAAAGAGGTGCTCCGCATCCGGCCCGTCTCCCCACTCCTCATTCCCCACGTGGCTACGACTGACGCCAGGTACACACATCCCCTCCACATCCATTTAGGGCCAAAGGCAGGAGAAACGGAAAATAAATAAAAGGATGGCGCTTTTTTTGGTATGAGTCAGAGCAAATCCTTTTTGCAGTTATGACTGAATGAAATAAAGTAACTGGGACTGCTCTGGATGTGTGTGAGATCTTGCCATCTCTGTTTTACTATTCTGTAAGCACCACATAGGCATTTATATTCCTACATGGAGGTGACTAGTTTAGTAAAATGTAGGAACACAGTATGTATGATCGTGTATCATTTAGCAGATATCAGTTACACATGGCCATTTATGATTTCTTGGCCACGAGGTGATTTCCTAATGTGTGATTTCCTGTCTTACAGTATTGGGGACTACACTGTTAAACGAGGAACTCGAGTCATCGTCAACCTCTGGTCTCTGCACCATGACCAAAAAGAATGGAAAAACCCCGACCTCTTTGACCCTGGTGAGAACAGACACAGTAAAAACAAACACAAATGCGCTCCTACAGAAACAACAAAATCCATAAAAGGGTTATCATGCTTCAGTTATTGAGATAGGCTAAACAAAGTGCCATCTTGTGACCTCTCTCTTCTGACTCTCTCTCTCTCTCTCTCTTTCTTTCTCCCTCCCTCCCGCCCTCCCTCCCTCCGCCTACCCCCCTCTCCCCGCTTCGCCTCAGGCCGGTTCCTGGACCAGGAGGGCGGGGGTCCGTGCTGTCCGTCAGCCAGCTACCTGCCGTTTGGCGCCGGGGTTCGGGTGTGCCTAGGGGAGGCTCTGGCCAAGATGGAGCTCTTCCTCTTCCTGTCGTGGATCCTGCAGCGCTTCAGCCTGGAGGTGCCCGCCGGACACCCACTGCCTTCGCTGGAGGGCAAATTCGGGGTGGTCCTGCAGCCACAGAAATACAAGGTCCTCGCTCGCCTGAGGGAGGGCTGGGACAAGGGCCAAGCCCTCTCCACAGAGGAGTAGAGCTGCCGGCCAGAGTAAGATGGCCGAGTCAAAAAAAGTAAAACAAAAAAAAAAGTAAAAAGAAACTTCACATTATTGTGCTCTCTTAGAGCTGATGTTTAAAAAGCAGAAAAAAAATCCTTCACCTTATTGTTCCCTTAGATGATGTTGATGTTTAAAATCCTGTAGTTTCATTCTGTGCTGAACACGTTTTGTCATGCTTTGTGTTGATCTGTGCATATTGCTGATACTAGTGTCTTGTTTTATAAGGATTATTATTAAATTAAAAGCATTAAAAGCAAAGACCTTGGTATAACCGGTAGAATCGTTTTCTTCAGGGAACATGCTAGTAAGAATGTGCTCCACTGGAAACTTAACAGCACCACTATTTGTTGCTGACATTCAAGAGTCTCAACCGCATGTAGGGAGGAGAGAGTGACTTCATACAGGTCCGACCAGTCGTTCAGGCACATATACAATCATGTCTGCAATGTCAATAAAACAGGACACAGGTGTTTTTTTTACTTTACAAATGTTCTCTTTATTTACACGTAATAGTCTTCAGTATTCACTCATTTGGCTGACTTGAACCAAGACAGAAAAGGCTATGGTTTCTAAAACAGATATAGTACCTGGACTCGACTGGAAAGCTATGGCTCCCGCTGCCTTTATGTCAAATCAGACATCGCAAACAAACCCACTATGTTGCTTAAGAAGTTGCAGTTAAAACAGTGCAATGACACCTTATTCAGGCAAAAAAGAAACGATAGAAAACATACAAACAAAAAAATCGTATAAGAGTCCATTTGACTTCTTTCGAGAACATTCTTATTTGGTCGCAAGACATGAAAGCTGATGAGGATATCTAGTAACAACTGGGAAGAGCACCATGGATTGGACAGCTGGCTTGTTTGTTCATTCATTCATTAACTCATTCATTCACCTTAAATGTATGACAGCAAATTCCATTCAGTTAAAACAGAAAGCAAAGGTGAAAAAAAGCTGTTATTCAAACCCATACGTAAGCTATAGAACACCTGGTGGCTGTTTGTCTTTTTTTCTGAGGTGGCTAGCCTATATGCGGTTCTAAATCTTATGTAGAGTAGGTTGTTTGTAGAACCAGTGTGTCAGCCCCTAGAAGCTGATGAACTAGACTATCTGAGGGCTACTATTTTCCTTAGAGGGATAGGCCTCTGTTTGCATGCAGACGCCCCACCTAGCACTATCTTCAGGGCTGATGGCCTATCAGTGGCCTCTGAACTGTGGCAGATCTAATGTTCTCGGTCATATCACGGACTGCCACTCAGATACTCCACATGACGGCTCAGATACACAATCCCCACAGAGGAGTAGAGTCCATGTGGACAGGGAAGACAGCCTACAGCCAAACGACCCAATGTATTGAAACTCTCTCTCTCACACACACACACACACACACACACATCCAAAGCTTTCCTTGTTCGACCGACCACACACACACACACACACACACAGATGTTCTCCATCCACCGGATGCAACACACTCACACACACACAAATACAAACACACAAATACATCTTCTTCCCACAGAATAATACCAAAATCAGCCAACTATAGAGCTCCATGCTGTAAACTGTAGACACAGTTTTCAATGCCCAACATAGCACAATATGTCTGCATGCTCTAGATCAGATAGGAAACTAGGACAGGAATCTACTGATAAGGCTACCCAGAAAACTACACAATCTACCGCTTATGACTGTTAGTGGTATAAACATTCCCTTATAGTGCTATGACATGAAATCCTTCCACTCTAAGACCAAATAGTACACTATCAGCCAGACAAGCCACATTTTAAGGACACAAAAAGCTGTTCCGAACTTTTTTTTTTGAAGGGCTTGTCTATCAAAAACTACTACAACCTGTCAGACCAGACACTCTAGAACAGGACAAAACCGAGACAGGGTTAAGTCAGGAAATGCATTTAATCTCTTTCATACTGGCCTTGGCTTTGACTTGCGGTCTTGAGGCTCCCACAATTTTGATAAGGCAACTGAGGGGAACGATACAAATGACGGCGACAAACCAAAACCAAAATAAAAAAAAGGCACCATATTAGTTAAGTGTGCTTTCTGAAGTCATAACATGCTGATGCAAGGTTCTACAACTTTCGCAGCACAGAAAGACGTAAGAAGACAGTGAATAGGGGAAAGATCCTATTCGTTTTCTCAAACAGTTAAACAAGATGTAATATGTGATTACAGTAGGCGACATGGGTAGGCACTGCTTATAAGAGGGGCACAACTCCAGTCAGCCACCTTTGGGTTAAACTGTCCATCAAACGGACGCTGAGCGAAAAGTCTGACTGAAGACCACACACATACACACACACAAACACAAACACACACACATGGAAACATGTGCTTGAATGTTAGTCTGACTCAATCAATCATCACACTCACTTATGTTCCACAAAGTTCAGTGGCTTTCATTTTCAATCTTCAATTTTGAGGCCTTAAATGCTTTAAGAGAACGGCATGAAGTGCTGCTCAACAAACTTGTTCTGTCAGGAGAGACAAACCAGGTCTTCACGTGTTTCAGGTTCTTGACCCGTTCCTGTTGTGATTTGACTCAAAGGAATTTCCCTTTTTTTTAACACTTCCCCCGTATTCATCTGCCAGGTTTGTTCTCATTTTTGGCCCTTTCCCAGATTTACATAACCTGGGATAAGGGTTAGGCTCTGCTGCTTGCATCATAACAAAAATAAACACAACATACTGCTGTGCACATATGCTTGAGAGCTGTTCATGGCAAATTCTAAATTCATGAGACTACATGAAACAATTAAGGGTTCTTGTACCTCTGAATTTAACGCAAATCATTTTTGAAATGAGCTTCTTTCAGTGTGACATAGGCTATACAAACACCGCTAAATGTACCAATACAATATGATTCCCCTAAGCACTATATACCTCTTACTGAGGAGGTGGGGATGTCTGTTAGGATACAGGCTACTATTGAATATGGCTACACAGGGTACTGTAAGTCTTAACTAATAATGTTTGCCCTACAGTCCCACTGGACAGCACGTACAGGACTGGGCCGAGAGGATGAGGCAACGCAGCCCTCTTTTGATATTTGCTTGCATTGCGTAATCCTGTCCCGCACGCGGGGACGAGGTGTTCTGATGAGCAGCTTCTAAAGCTGACGACCCACGCTGCTGACCGGGGGCCCAGTTCTCTCCCTCTCCACAGGGCTCGTCTCTGGACACGGACACACACACACACACACACACACACACACACAGAGACAGACGGACAGACAGACAGACACAGGCGGGACATGGTCTCCTCCACTATCCCACAAGGCACAGGTCTAGTCTTCTCACTGACTATGTTACACACACACACACACACTCACATCAGCACTGGAGGGCAGGGGGAGGGGGGAATACCAATCAGTTCAACAGAGGCAGTTAATCCCCAGTTTCTCCCGCAACTCCATGACTTCACAAAACAGAAATTCACTAGCATACCACTCACTCAAACACACATATACACACACACACACACACACACACACACAATGAAAGTACAGTGGGGAGTAAAGGGATGTCGGCCAGATGGGAGAGACCCTGGGACGCCGGGACGCTAACGTCAAGTGCTCAGCTCTGGCTCTCGGCGCTGCCCTGGCTGTGGGAGCCATCTTGTTCGTTGATGGTGTGCAAGTGCAGACAGACGGGGGAGCGTGGCAGCGAGGCCTGACTGAGCCCCTGCTCCTGCTGCTGCTGCTGATGAGGATGATGATGGTGAGGAGGATGATGAAGGACCTGCTCCAGGCCGTCGGGGTGTCCACGCTCCTCGTCCGCTGGCCCCATGGGGTCCTGGTGGTGCCCGTGGTGGACCACGCCACCGGGCGGGTGGCAACTATCGCAGAAATCGCGTGAGTGTAGAACCTCTTCTTCCCCTGCGTCCATCAGTCTCTCTAGCTCCTTCATATGTTCTTCATCATCATCATCATCATCATTATCATCGTCCTCCTCTTCCTCTTCTTCGTCCTCCCCGACGCCTCGGCTGCACACGCACACCTCGATGCCTGAGTCGCCCGTGAAGCGCCGGTGGCGCCCGGGTGTGCGGTCCTTGTCGTCGAGGGGCGAGGGGCAGCCATAGGGCTCTCCGGCCGGCTCCTTGCAACAGTCTCTGGCCTTACTGCCCCGCGCCGGAGGGGCCTCCCCGGCCAGCAGCGACACCTGCGGAGAAGGATGCTGCTGCCGGCCCTCGGACAAGGGGGCTCCTGAGAGCGCCTTGCCGTCGTCCAGCACCCCGCGGGGGCCCGAGAGGCTGGACACGGGCAGGTGGAGCTGCTGCTGCTCGGGGCTGGGTGTGGAGGGGGCCGACGGGGCCCCGGGGCCCGAGAGGCTGGCTGGGCCCTGGGGACAGTGGGATTCGGGTTGGTCAGCTGATGTGGGGCTGCCGCCCGCCTCTGTTATCGACGTCTGGGCCGGACTGTAGGGGGGTGGGGGGGTGGGTGGCCTGTTGACCACCTCTTCATACGCGGGCAGCAGGTAACTGGGTAGGAACCCTGGAAATAGTTAACAAAAAAAAAACACAGAGGAGAAATGTGAGAGGGATATAAGAAGGTGATGATATAAAGGGGGAACAGTGTGAGCCATGCGGCCACTCCAGGCAATGTTTCTGGAACATGCCGTGATTTGCTCATGTACTTTCATGCAACCGTTGACACTAGCCAATAACTTTCTAACCTGGCAAAGCTCAACAGGAGAGAGAGAGAGAGAGAAAGGAAAAAAGGAAGAAAGAAAGAGAAAGAAAGGGGGAGAAAGAAAAAGAAAGAAAGAAAAAGAGAGAGGAAGGTAAAGAGAAGGTAAAGAGCGAGCGAGAGCGCCTTACTGAGGTAAAAGGGCAGTGATGTGTAGTTGTGGGCCTCGCGGTAGGCGATGAGGTTGATCTCGTGCTGCCGCTGCTGCTGCTGGAGCCGGTGCTTGGTGCGGCGGTGGTGGCACACGCAGCAGCAGATCAGGATGATGATGATGGTCCACACCAACCAGAACCCTGAGGAACAACGCCAGCGTCACGGCAACCGGTCAAAACAACAACACTCCCCAGCAAATCAGCCTCCCAACCCCAGCAGAAATGGAAATACTCGACTACGGCATCGCGACAGTACCCACATCACATTCCGGTTCATTTGAAGCCTCCCTTCTACATCCAGGCTGTTTTGGGCAGCGTATCATTTTTGTATAACAGAGACATACTAATAAAAGAGTGCCTGTTAAATGCTGTGGTGGCATTGTTTGAGGACCACTGTGTGAGGGGATAAAAATACAATGGTGTCTTCAATGTGTGGTTTCCACTGATAGAATCTAGGCTACATCTGTCTGCTAATCAGTCATCTGAGGCCAGAGAGAAGTTAGAGATGACGGAACACAATTAGGGGTTCTGGTTAGGAATGCACATCTGCCGCCAACACAATGGCCCTTCGTGGCTAACTCGCCCACCAAGTGCCAAAATCTCTTTTATCAACTACACCATGAAATCTCCACCGGAGCGTTAGGGCTAGTACATGCCACGGCGCTACTGCGCAACACTACACATCAACTCAAGACTTGAGAAAAAGAATCATTCAGCTTGTCCCGACTGCTCACACCTGAATGCTAGAGCACTTAGCGCATGTTTGAGTGAGACGTTGATGCATGATCTTTTCCACACTTAGCACTGCCACTAGAGAGGTGTGTTTGAGCGTGTGCAGGGAGCCCACAAGGTCACCTCTATTCAGGCTGGGAGTACCCGAAAGAGCTTACCTTGCTTAGACACACACTTAAGCTTTCCAGACACTTTTGCTCTCTACAAATATGCTCATGAATAACATCACATCAAGTGACATCAGTCATGTAACTGCTTTTTTTGTGCACTTCCTAATTATACAGTTTTGGAGAAGAAAACGGAGTTGCACAACATTGACAGTTTACAAGCTGGTCACCCTTTATCGGGCAGGCAGCACATTTCCAAGCAGTAGAATACAGACTCCATCCTGGGGGCAGTGGACTGAGGTGGGGGTGAGAGACTGGGGGCCTTTTATTGGCCTTTGGGCTGTATGAACCCTCAGGTCGCCTGTGTGTGTGTGTGTGTGTGTGTGTGTGTGTGTGTGTGTGTGTGTGTGTGTGTGTGTGTGTGTGTGTGTGGGGTCAGAGACGGAGATCTGCATGCTAAATATACCTAATTACTTTTGATTAATTGATGTGGAATAAGTCTAAATCGGTCTGGAATGCCCTCTCTGGCAGCTGCGTGAGGCTACTTGGGCATGGCTGGTGCTTATCAGGCTCCTCAATTAGCCCTGTGTGGACTGTCCTGCACCAAGGACACATTCCACTGGCAAAGTGGTTGGCATTTTTGTACAGGGAGGGGTGGTTGGGAAAACGCAGCTGACTGGGCCTAAGCCAAACAGCGAGTTCAGCGTGGCGTGGAAAACCTCCCGCTCCCACCTCCGAACAGACCCATCTTAGGTGCTCAGGGAGGGGACGCGCGGGGGCAAAGCGGCCGCAATTTCCTCATCTGTTTCAATTCCAGACGCTCAGGCACGCTCGCTCGGACAAACAGCAGCACGCACGGGGGACCGAGCGCTCAGCGGGTCATGGAAAACAGCTGCGGAGAGGTCGGAACCATCGAGCGAGAACGAAGCGGGGCGGCGAAACTTCATCCTCAAATAATGCTGTAGCCAGCCTTGGAGGGAGGAAGGCAACACACACCAGTGAAATGAGATGCAGAAATAAAGAGAAGAAGCCAAAGAGGAAGGGGGGAGAGAGAGAGAGGGAGGGAGAGGGAGGGACAGGGAGGGAGAGAGAGGGACAGAGAGAGAGAGAGAGAGAGAGAGAGAGAGAGAGAGAGAGAGAGAGAGAGAGAGAGAGATGTATTGAGAGACCGAGAGAGAGGGGAAAGGTTCGCCTTCCCAAATGGAGAAACCCAAGGCAGCTGTTTACGGGAGCGGAGGTGATCGGGTTACGCTGGCAGCGGTGTCTGTCTGTGGGGTGTTATGCGCTGGCCCAATGTGAAAAGGGACCGCGCGAGCAGAGGCCTTGACTCAGCAGCTAGCGTGCCACAGCACGGGCGGGCCTTGCCGGCCTCGAGAGCTGGGCTCGTCCTGGGCCCGGGTCCGCGTTATTAAAATAGACGGAGCGCCCGGAGGGAGCGGATGTAACCCGAGCGCAATGTCTCAGCCAGGAGCGAGCACCAGCGCAGCTTTCCCAACAAGACGCTTGTTTTGTCCAGGGCATGTTTCCCACCCTGGGGTGAGCGCTTGCTGACCATTTGAAGGACAGCGAGTGGAAAATGTCAGCAGAATCCAAACATCTAATGAAATATCAGGACCTTATCAACTTAGTCTGCTTGGTTTGCTCTTTGGTCTAAAACTGATTTTTGCAACACAAATAATATAACAATGATGACATTTAAGACATATTTACTGTGACCTCATCCACCATTGTGTAATAATATTTCCATGATTCACAACCACAAAGTTGATAATATATTGCTAAATGTGATAGATGTAATACATCTATCTAATCATATAATTAGAAGTTAAGTAGGAGTAGGACGAAGCAGGACTATGGTGGCTGTCCAAGAGATGATGCACACGTGTTACCTAACTCCCCTTCTGCGAGACCCAGAAAAGGCAGCAGAGCCTGCTTTATGTAATCGCGCCAGGTTCTCATGGTGTTAAAGCAGAGGGGAGGCAAACAAAGCAGAACACGGAGGTGTTTTCATCTCCCACTGCAGGGGTGTGGAGGCACTCAAAGGCAGGAGACACAGAGAACCAGAAAAACACTTTTCATTCCACCCTGGAACCATCCAATGAGAAGGCAGGGCTTTGGGGATGTATGCAGTGTCGGTCCAATGGGAGGGCAAGGTCTTCCCTCCTGTTTAGAGGTGCTCTAAGCAAACCAGATGTGTTTTTCACTTGTCAGAGCATACACGATGAAATACAGCTACACTGTTATGTTCTCACGTGCACCTGACCTGACCATGGATGTGATGAGGTGCAACACAGACTAAACACACAGTGTTTGGTGTTAAGTCCTCAACTGCCTTGTTTAAATATAGAGTTGTCACTGGTCACTATGGTCACTGGCTGTCCACTCTTTACAACAGACATTACAGCATGCCATCAGCAAAAACGTGTGCACATTTGTTGACAACCAGTTAATACCTTTAACCTTTAATATGACACATAATCATCGTGGGTGGGAGGGGTAGAAGGTTCCAGAGGGAGAAGAGCCTGTGATGTCACTAGATGGCTTTAAATCAGATACTTGTTTAGCAAATTAAATCAGATATAAACACAACTCCACGGATTCCACAAACAATCAAAACAACGTGCTTTTCCCCACCATATGATAAGAGTCTACTGTAGAAAAGGCAACTAGTTAACTATACAAGATGGAGCCTACCTGATAGCTGAATCACAGCACAAGAGGGAACAGTGTGGAATATTACATCATGTGACACCAGCTCTCAAGAAATAATCTTGTGATCAATCTTATGAATTCAGGCTGATTATTACCTCCCATCATTTAGTTGTTTTGCATTTCTTAAAATGACCGTCGCAAGCGCACAGTAGCAGTCATATAGACATATTGCCCATCACAAACTTCCTGAGTTTTTGGTCAACAATTCCTGGGGCACCAAAACACTGGGGCACATGAAACTTGGTGAGTATGTAGCCCCGCTAAACTTTTGCGGAAGATTTTTGTTTGGTCCCCAGGGGCCACTCCAGCTGCGCAGTGGCCGCTTACCACTTAATGTGTGGAAAAGCACTGTCGCTGATATTTTGGTTGAGAAAAGGTGACATAACTAGACCAGAAGGAAAGGTATGCAGTCAACACTTGGCCTTTGGGGGTGTGGCATCCATGCAATCTCTCTACCTGTCTGTCTTTCTGACATCTCTCCTGGTGGTGATCTTTTTGACGTGCTTTACATAACAGCATATACATGTAGCCTAAATGATACAATGTCAACCCTTATTGCCCGGCACGCCATCAGCTGGGCATTTCGTCGAGCTTCCTTTCAGTGCCGCAGTGGAGCTGTGGGATGGGGGTGGTTAAAAAAAGAGCCTCATCCCAAACATGCTCTCTGTGTTTTCACTACAAGCTGGCCTGGCGTCCAGAGACTGGAGACTGGACAGAAGGGTGGAGAGGGTGGAGACGACAGGTGGAGGGAAGGCTGTACTACTTACACCACAGCTCGTAGTAGTGGCTGCAACACTGGGACTCGCAGCAGTAGCCCGATTCACAGACGAAGCTCTGGTTCTTCGGCCCTTGGCATAGCAGCTTGCTCTGAAACACACAAACACACACAATAGTGTATTGCTTTCAGTGAGACCCCGACAGCTCTGGTAAATCAGTTGTACAGTGGCTGCAGATCTACCACAAATTAAATTTGTGCGCCACACACAACACTTGAAACCGACAGAAACTTGAAGATGACAGTTTGAAGATGAAGAGAAACACCAAAAAAAACCCATGAACCCTTTCAAAGAAGTTCACTTAGTATCTGTCAGGAAAACAAAACAATATAGCATGTGCACCCAAAAGTTACCCTATTACCTGTCTTATCCAGATTAAAAAAGCCATGATGATCAACCACTCCAAATGAACGAGCACAAAGGTTGTCGTTGTCTCTGTCTTTCTCTCTTTCTCGCCTTCTCCTTCAGCAAGTTGGGGACAGGAGGCACTCAAGCAGACACCGCAAAAAGCGTCAAGGCTGGCGGGAGAGAGACACAGCGTCCAGAGCAGTGCTGTGGAATCCCCCAGTGATAGCCATGAGTGGCATGGCTCAGTCAGTGATCAGGAGTGTTTGTGTCTGTGAAATGGCCCAACGGGGTGGCTGGGGGTCTGGATTTAAACTCAGCTTGGTTAGGGGTGGTGTGACCCCCCCACACACACACTCCCACAACACACACACACACACACACACACACACACACATACACACACACACACACACACACACACAGTTTAAGAGCTACCTGGTGCAGTGCCAGAGAATGCGGGTAAACAGCTCAACGTGCCATAGGCAAGAGCTGGACCCAGCCTACCTCTCTCTATTACACACATACCCAGGCTCTCGACTGGTATGCACTGGACACAACTTGACCGACAATTGGTAGGCTAAATGTTTACCGCATGAGGTATTCACAGCGGACTGTTCTGAGGGGGGGGGGGGCAGGGCACCACATGATTGTTCTGTCTAGTGGCCACTCGAGATGAAACTGCAATAGCGCTGCCTTGAAGTGTAGCCATTACAAACATATGCATGACCAATATCAGCAGTCTGGACACAGGGAGTAGACGACTGGAATCATCCTTCTGTAAACCAACAGTATACTACCGTCTACCCTGCACTACATGTCCTCTCCTGCCTATACACCACCAATGCACTTTTCTGCTTTTTTGCACTTCTGGTTAGACACTAAACTAACCAGAACTAACCACCTGAATTTGAAATGCTTTTGAACTACACCAAGAGATCAAGGACAAAAACGTTTGTAATGAATAGATGGCTCTTTCTCTCAAAAAGAGCTCCATGAACAAAACTAGTTGCAGCTTGGGGTGTGAAGGTACAGGTATTCATACCGAACTGTTTAGGTACAGGTTTAGGTTTAGGCAGTCTTTAACAGTAATCAACAGGAGGCCTTTTTGCTTGCAGACCATCCTTCAAATTCAAGTTCCGCCACAAACATATTAAGTGGTGGACCATATGTCAGTTTAATCAATTAACACAAAAAAAATATTTTCAAAAAACTATTCCTGTTGCACACTTCAGCAATATTGTCAGTGAATATTAGGTTAACAATACCTACAGGCTTACTGTACTGAAAATAAACCAAATCGTGTGTTCAAAACCAAGGTACACACTGAACTGTGAGTTTTGCGTGCTGTTACACCCCTGGGTGCAGCCTAACGTGGAAATCCTTTACAAATTAGCTTAATTACTATTACTCTAATTGTATTACTAGTGTTGTTACTGATCACAATTAATTGGGCACAAATCATCTGTTCATTGAGACTAATCCTCTGAGGCCATGCACTAAACTTCTCCAAGTGACTTGCAATATCTCTTGGAGTATTTCCCCAAGACAAACATCACCCACAAAACAAACACTTCATGTGGCTTTGTAAGCACAGCCCACTCATTTAAACTACAAGCACAGAGCTCCGACCTACTTCCTCCTAGGATTAAAAAAAAAGGAAAGAGGAGAATGGAAATTCTCGTCCTATGGAAACGAGTTTGGCCAGCCACCAGCCACTTACAGCATAGAGCCCGTGTTTATGTAAGAGGGCACCAATGAATACACGCCTTTTTCTCCTTCTTTTTTTTTTTTTTTTTTTTTTAAATACAGCCTACACGAAAGAAGAATAGGGCCACACAGCAACCGAATCAGCGTGTGATTTGAATTCGTTTTCCATGGTGCAAGAATCAGTAACAGTAACCTACTTTGGAAAAACTATTCAAATGCAGTGGCCTAGATACATGGAGACAAGGGCAAAATACACACTTTCAAAACGGATCCACTGCAGTGCTGGCTAAATTGTAGACAACCAAAGCTCTCTATTTTTTCCATCTAGGCTATTTCACTGTGCATCACAATATAGCCTGCATTATAGTCTAGGGCTACACAATTAATAGACTTCCAATCGAGACGAAATCTCATTTCAAACTAATGCAATTAATCATGCAGCTCACAACTCTGTCCAAATGGTTGACCTTGTCACATCTATTATTTCTATATTCAAGCCATCTTCCTAGTGTGGCAGAAAGTGAAGCTCACCTAACAGAAGTGCTGAGCTTTGCATGCATTAGGCATGCTCACCGATCAGAAGTGGCCCAACCTAAAGGGAAATTTGGAATACTGAACTAAAGCTTTAATAATTAAATAAACAAATTCAGGCTATATTGCAAATCAAATCATAAAATCTGTCAGAAAAAAATCAGAAGTAGGTATTTTCTCCAATTTGTGCATCCCTAGCCTTAAATCTAATCCCATTGGCTATCTATGTAGGCCAATGCCAAGTGATCTTCACTTGACAAATACATCTCCTCTGACTGTAACAAATTACAGCTGATGTACAGACACACTGGCCAAACTGATTTAAGTGCATTCCTGCATTTTTAATTTACACACACACACACACACACACACACACACACACACACACACACACACACACACACACACACACACACACACACACACACACACACACACACACACACACACACACACACACACACACACACACACACACACACACCTTAACTTTAATTGGGCCAACTCTTTGTTTCGTTTACGGATGCCTTTATCGAAAGCACCTTGATGTGCTGGGAAAGGAAGTGTACACTGTATCACTGAACCCTGCGACCTTGACGATGGCAGTGCCAGTGTGGTGCCAGGAAAAGGGAACCGTCTACTGGAGAGGGAAGCCACGTAAACCTGAGATCTTTCAGGAACCCTTTGCATGAGCCATCGCACAACACAACACACAGAAGAATGAATACTGGGAGCATGAGTGGCAGTCCCAGAATTACTTTCCAAGTAGAAGCCGTGTCATATTTTCATTGCAGTGCACTAAAACCTGGGTCTTTAAGAACAACACACAGAATTGGAGTAATGTGGTTCAGTTTTCGTGAGGACCTTAGCCGCTGTGTTTTGTATCACCTGAAGCTGTGTGATAGTCTTTTTAGGAAGGCCTGTGAAAAACCCACTGCAGTAATCAACCCTGTTGTAGATAAATGCATGAATGAGAGACCAAAATGCAACCGGTCTTGTAGTTTCTAGCCAGAGAGAAAGGAATCAGCAACACAGATGTGATAGGCTCCTTTCTGTGGGGATTCTGATAGACAATATGAATGTGCTATATTCCCGAAAGTGTGAGGCCATTAATTACACACCTGCTAAATCCATGCAAAACAAACAGCCAATAATTATGGTTATGGTATTTAGCAGACACTTTTGTCCAAAGTGAATATTATGTTAAACATACAGTACATGATGGCAGAGATCAAAATAATGAACAAAGTTGTTGCTTATGTGCTACAACGATATTACGAATGAACACATTTACATTTAACTTAATCTACAAACAGGATAATACAACCATAATGCATACGCTATGACTCCTAAATGAAATATTTAAACTCCTGAGAAAAAGAAAAGACTGTACAATGTATGCATACAGTAACTGAGACTGTAAACCTTAACAGGAACCTTGAGTGGTGACGAATCAGATGTGCAGATGTGGTGGTTTAAGGGTTTGAGCACAGGGAGCCCCAGAACTGTTTCTGTTTACAGCAGTTTCTGATTACGAGAAACAGTCAAACAGGCAGTCCGAAAGGCTGGCTGTGTTGTTTTCTGTTATGTCAGTGTTGACACACCTATTCAAAAATAGGTGAGAAACATGTGTCTTTGCATTTTAATCCTCAAGACCACGTACGCAGCCCTAGAGGCTATATCTGAAACAGTGTCAAACCCAGTAAGCAATCATCATAAACACTCATAACTCCGAAGGAGATTATCTCTAGCAATAAACCCTAGCCAACGAACATCAATGGCAGTCAGAACAATATGACTGTGAGGTACTGTTGTTCTACACTTGTGTGTTGTGAAAATATCAAGGGGCAACCTAATGTGTGATGATGAGGAAACAGTTTATTTTATAGCAAACGAACAAGAGAAAATCCACACCCAACAAGTCTCCTTCCTCTGTTCAACGCTAACGGGGCCTGTTGACAAGACCTGTAGGATAGTTAAACATAACCGGGGAACCAGGTGCATCACTTTCTGTCAAGTTCACATTCTTGTCCAGCTCAACAATTTAGCAATCATTCTCTTTCTTTAACGTTTCAGCACTGTGTATACATGATATGGGGACCTTATGACTAGCTATCAGAGTTCATAATACATGTTTTGACGTTTTTCATGTTAAACTTGACTTTCTTAAGCATTATTTAGAGTCAATGAGATAAAAGTTGGGCCTATCGCTGTACAATGCGCACGGTGAAGGACATTTCAATGAAAGAGAATCTTGTAGCTAACCAAATACTAGGATCTCAGAGCTAACGTTACACCAGAGCCCGTCTACGTCTTATTAGACATTCTCTGGTTACACTGACAATAACGTTACCTAACGTTAACTATGTTAGCGATATAACGTTGTAGCTTGCAGGACTATTAAGGGCATTTAAGCTCTTTTAGCTAAAGTTGCAAACACGTTGTTTGGAGAGGTCAGCAATAAAGAGAACAGTTTACAGCGCATAGTGCTATCCTTAAAAGAGTATGAGAGCTAAGTTAATGCTTTCCATGATCACACAGCTAGTAGCTAACTGTTATCTTGCTAATAAATACACAAATAGCTAATGTGAGCCATTTCTTGTGTGCGTTAACGTTAGCAAGCTGCCCAGTTACCTTCGTATCCAGCAAACAGTAGTGAAGTCTAGCTAAGCTAGCTAGCCAGCTAAGTTATCTTAATTTCCACTTTACAGCAGTTTGACATGATAATACATTTCAGACAACGTGAACACAAAATGTACACAACTAGCTGCTAGCTTCACTGCGCCTTGGCTGTCATTAGACCAATGAGCAGTTGTAGCCGGCGAATATAAGAGAAGCGACTTTGTCTTCATTAGTAAACAACAACAAAGTAGGCAGGCTATCATTTAGCTATCACAACTTAGGTTACCTCTGTGATTGTTCCTTGTGTTGTCACCGAGTTGAGTGGTCCAGCGAAGTTCAAAAGAAACAATCCCATTTTGAGCAAAGTCTAATTGGCTTTCCAAATGCCAAACTTTGTTTTCACTATCGGCACATGAACATGTACCTCACTACATAGTAATGTTCATAAATCCTTCGTTCTTTCTTCAACTCTAGCTAAAACTCCCAAAGTTAGCATAGATCCCACCTCCTACTACTTTGTAATTGGACAGTTCAAGGGGATACTTCCTGGTGTCGGCATTAATCTGCGCGCCTATTGGACATTCTGCCTATCAATTAAAAAAACGACTCAGCTGTCACTGTTTAAAGGTGTGCCTTCAAGAAAATAGATTTGGGTGCTGTGAAGTCAGGTGACACTATTGACATTAAATTGCTGTTATCTCAAAGTTACAAAAGAAAAAATAAAAGCGACACAAAATTCCACACTTGAAAATTAACAGCAGATTAGCAGGTGCTTGGTTTAGTGACAAACCCAGCTATAATAGGCTATGTCAACATCCGAAGAGCTGTAGATGGCTTGATTCTCCTAACAAAACAATGTCAGGGCTCTTGTTGAAGGGTAGGAAGTTTACCACTCAGGCTACTCTGGATTATTTTGAACAAGTTTGTCACTCTTGCCAATACAAACCAACAAGTTTGGCCTTATTTTGTTTAAAAATGAGATTAAAATGAGGTATATTTGTCAGAATGAAGGCCTACTCTACACACGCAGGTAGGCTACACTCTCTGGTCAAAAAAGTTGCACACCTAATATCTTATTGAACCACCTTTAGCTTTGATTTACAGCTCCTGTTTCATTATTGACAAATATCACAACATTTATTTCCTATTCACTGAGATCTTACAGTATATGGATGACAGGATTTTCAATGGGTTTGGGTCTAGGACTCTTTGAAGGCCATCTATGTGTGGAAAATTATTCATCCTGCATCCTGGACCACTTTTCCGTCATTTTTGCCAGTTGAATTCTCTCAGTCAGTGGGTGTACATGAACACTTTTAATCTGATTAGAATTGGAATGATGGCTCAATCAGAATAACACACAATGACACACAAACCCCTTGATTGGAATAAACTGACAATCCGAAAATAATTTTATTATTTTATCAGATTGAAAGGGGTGGTGTGTACCATTCTTACTCCGATTGAAGCCCTATAGTCAATCGGGTTGCCTGTAGCTCCTCAAGGAAAAGCAAAGCAGATCTGATCAAAGATTCTCCGGGGTTAATATAGCCACATCAAGCTGCTGAACAAAGACCTGACCAGTGAAGCTAACCCCGGCACAATTCTGCCTCCAGAGGCTTGTGCAGTGAGCACTATGCTATATCACAACCCTGGCATGCCCCTCTCTCTGAAAAAGGGTAAATCTGGAGTTATCAGACTTGCACAACTTGTTTACTTTGCTCCATAAAGTCCAATTGTTATGCTCTCTGGCAAATTAAAGCCTTCTTTCCTATTAGCCCCACCAACAGCTTTCCTAAGGTCACACAGCTGTGACGTTCCAGTCCTACTGCATTGTATTGTGTGATGAAACATCTACCATGCATACCCGCTACAAGCCTCTTGAGGCAGTCTAGATCTGGAGTTCCCAATATCTTTTCCTCCTTTATGGTATATATGGACCTATTTCAGGATGACCACCATGGCAGGATTAGTCCGCGTCAGGATGAGGAATCATTTTCATAGATTGGCTGCCACAGAGAGCTGTATTGCACTGAAAGTGTTTGGGATATACTGAAGAGGAATTTATGCATATAGTCAAGTCTTCAGTCTTTTTAGTGGTCGGGCAATGTTCCACGCTTGTATCGGTGGTTGTTGAAATACATTCTTTAAGAGCATTTTGGCAATGGATGATTAATTCAAAGTTTCAATTTCATCTTGGAATTTTAGATAAATGATACACGATTGGGTTAGGGTTAGGGTTAGGGTGGGCTTGTCAAGGAAAGTAGTCTTATTTCTCTTTATAATCAACCCCTATTTTTTTATTGATGATTATACAACCCCAGACAATGGAGACTAAAGGTCTTGTTTCCTTTGATAAACCTTATTGAGTCTGAGACTTCATTTCCTATCATTTCTTCTGCACACAGCAATATCAAGTCAAGTCAAAATCTTTACTGTTATATGCTGAGTTAAAAAAAAGTTTTCTTGTATAATGAAATACTTCCTTGTCACCTGTGCTGAAAAATCTAAATAAGAAAATATAAATATATACGACATGGACAATATCAATATGCCATATACAATATGTAATGTTCACATTCAGACAATGGTGAGTAACAAAGCGAAATGATAAAAAAATAAGCATCCAGTGAACAGTCGCTTGATTGAGTAGAGATGTGATCTTTTGTCAGCAGCGGTTTGATTTCAGATCTAAGGAATAATAATAAATACACGAAGGTATCAACATGATCGTTGTGGAAGATAAAGGGAACATGAAAATGGGAATGGGAATAATAGGAATGTGGGGTGGAGTATCTTTCATTGTACGTTCTAAACCAACACGGCATCCAGATGAATGAGACCAGTGTGTGACATGTTGGGAAATTGGCACTGAATTGTGGGACATGGAAACTTGACCTATAATCTTCTCAGAGCTTTCAAAATTGCAATGGAAGGGGGCACAGAGGGATTTAAGGGCAGGCAGGTCATTTCTGCCCCCACCCTCCGCCCCCAGAACCCAAGAAAGGCCAAGGGCCCCCACCCCCAAGCAGGCAGACACCCCATAAATGTATTTTTAAAGAGTTCACCTGTGCCGGGTTGAAACAATTTCAAAGTGCGTAAGGTTTACACATTCCAAATGTTTTAGTCAGTACGAGAAGAAAATAATAAGATATTCATTTTCATGATACATTCAAATAAAGGACTTTGGCACTCTCCTCACTTCTTGACTGTACCCTCTTGTTGAGTGACATACTAGAAGGGATTGCTGGAGGTTTATATCAATTCACCTTTACAGTCTAATGTCAGTGCTCTGGAAAATATTGTTTAGACAGTCATTCAAAATTAAATCTCTCTCTCTCTCTCTCATTTTCTCTCTCTCTCTCCCTCTCCCTCTCTCTCTCTCTCTCTCTCTGCGACATGGGTTGTCTGCTCCTGAGGTGAGGGCCCTTTGAACCTTTCAGCCAAGTTAAAAGGAACAAAAGCAAACAAATCACATTGTTCTTTCAGGAATTTTTCTTGTTCACTGCCTTTCATTTCTCCCTTTTTAAGGCACTTCTCTCATTCAGAACAGAGAAGTCAATGGTTCCTTACATCCCGGCTTGACAAGTTAGGAGGATACAGGCTAATCCCCTTAATCTGTCCTTTCTCCCGTGCTGAGCCAAAGAGGGAGAGGGACCCAGAGCAAGTAATCCTATAGAAAAAACAATAGGATTAGACCCAAACTCTTGGAGTGACAATCAGGTATCTACTGACTGATTTGCAAAGTAGGGTCGAGTTTCTTCAAATATGCTTTTTTGCCCCCCCCCTCCCCTTCTCTCTCTCTCTCACTCCCTCTTTCTGTCTTTTTCTCCCCCTCTCTCCGTTTCTCTCTTTCTCTTTCTCTTTCTTTCTTTTCCCCCCTCTCTCCCTCTCTCTGTCTCTCTCTCTCCCACTCTCTACCTCTCCTTTGGGAAGGAGGGGCCTTTTATTAACTGCTGGTGGGATTCTCTGAAGAGAGATGCTGGAGGTCTGCATGAAAGGCCCGTATTCTTCGGCTCCTGGGCCCTCGGATGACTGACAGCGCCTGGGTTTCTCCCAGGGTCCGAGCTGGGAGGTGGGGCTGCTCGGGGAGTTCTGGGCAGACCCCCTCTGCTCCCCCTCTTTTTGTGGGGCCCTTTCTGATTCAAACCGCGCCGCCGCGGAAGGGAGTCGGACGGACGGCGCACAGCGCCATGCCGCCAAACGCTCCCCATTGTACCCCAAGCGTCGGGCCATAATAAAGGGAAAAGCCCTTCTGTCCTCTGGGAACTACACATAGGCCGGCGTCTATCACTCATGCATGGATTTAAAGCTATTAAGCTTCCAGAGCAGGAGAGGGAGGTGTGTGTGTGTGGGGTGGGGGGGGGGGGTGGGGGGGTGGGGGGGTTGACAGCTCAACAAATGTAGCATCATTGAAAGCCAAAGTATTTGTGGTAAATTTGTCTGTGGTATTTGGATAAGGGCAAATATCATACTGTATGCCTGATAATACCACTCTTGCATGTCATTCAGTTGTTAATGACGGAACAGTTCTTTAAAACATTTTTTTTTTTACCAATGTTTAGTTGGTGACAAAAAAAATACCATGGTCAAAGGTCACAAGGTAGAATTTTATTTAATTCGCTTTCGAGGCAATTTGCATTTTACCTACCTTCCTGTAGATGGCAGTATTGGCGTAATCTTAAATTGACATTACAACGCGATGCGAACTGAAACTCCTGGTTGTGCGATCAGCGCGGCTGTGGTGACACTCGATCCTCAACCACAGCTTAATGCAGCTTGGGAAAGGCCGTGCTCGTTCGGAAACAAGGGTCACCTGCGCTGAGAAGGAAGTCCTTGATTCTATTCAAGTCCAGTGAACTTGGCCAAATAAAACACTGTCTGACTCTTAACTTGATCTCAGGTTACCTTACCCCCTCTCTGCAGATGCTGGCAGATGCAGCCGTTACTAACAGACGAAGCAAATTCGCGCTAATTGATCTGCTAAGTCAAGTGATGTCAGTGATACAATATTTAATTCTGCTTATAGAAACAAATGATCTTATTGAGTGTAATGGATTGTGGGATTGAAACCTAATATAACATTTTTCATTTCAAGTCCCCCTTTCCACCTCCTCCCATCTCCAACTTAATGCGTGTTCCAGTCCATAGAAAGCGTGTAGTAGGCTACAGGTGGGCGGCTGAGAAATTAGAATACATTTCCCACCTGCTCTCTCATATGACAGGGAGGATAGCCTATGGTTTTACCTGAGCACAAGGCCTTTACTCAACTGGCCCATACCCGCCTTTTAATCTACATTGCTATTTTTTTCTTAAATGGCAGGCCATTCCAGCCCATCATCTATTATCCCCCGATCAATTCCTTATCCTGATGACGCACCGTTACTGATGTTATAACAGATGCTGGAATATCAGTTTGCTGGGACAAGGCTAACAGGCTAAAATTTACCTGACCAGACCTGACTTATTTATTACACAATTTCCTTTTCTGAATTTTCTGAATCTACTGTAATAGGCCTACAGTATGAGAGGATGTTTTGGCTGGCTCCAAAGGCATCACACACGTCCAGTCCTTCAGAATGACATGGGAAGACAAAGAGGGGGGGGGGGGGGGGGGGGGGACCACTAGGTTACCAAGTTCATACAAAATGGACAGGCCTCATATGGAAAAATCAGGTCTAATACATCACTTTCGTGATCATTTATAAAGAAATCATAGGCTACATGCCAGATCATGCTCATGGTGGTTTTGGAACAGCCTGCACCATTCATTTCTTATGCTGCCATAGCATGGGCTGCTTTGGACATGTTGTATTGCTGTATAACCTGTCCTGTTTCCTCTCTATCTCTTATGTCCGGCAACTGAAACATGCTGTTTTTGCATTGGTAACTCCCTGGCCCATGGGGGCTACTCCAGTGGTTATTCTCCCAGCATTAGAATAACACAATCTAAAGAGCTACTTAATATTTACATAGATGTAAGGCTATCTGAAAGCACAATCCCATTGCCTCATGATGTCTCATCTCTTTCCCTCTTTCTTTAGAGTCAGCTGTGAGATGGTGCTGTCCACTGCTGCCTTTTGGCCGTTTACGTCAAACAATCACATCCAAAGTCCAATTACACAATGTCTGCTACAATGCATCACACGTGCATTCGGATTGCCATCCTGACTACCCATTTCTCTGCTAGGAGCCACAATGTGTTGTTTGACCATTACATTTCCATACTGGCATTATGCAAACATTATGCTACACTCTCATCTATTCAATTTATAACTGTCTCTGTTCGGCTGCACACAGATGGTTCTCTGGGCTCTTCTAGTTAACAGGCAAGTTTACCTTGCCGCCATTATTTTAATGCTTTCTTTAGATGGTTAGGCTCTGGGCTGTGAAAAGCATCTTCTAACAATTTCAGCCTTTGTAGGCACTAAACAAATGAAATTGGATTGAATTGAGTTAACCCTATATTATGTGAAACAAAAACAGAGAAGGCTTTGGCTCATGACTTTTATAATGAACTATATGCCCTCCTTGTGGATTTTGTATCGGACATAGATTTTCAATTCATTGCCACTGAATTGAGGTCTTTTGGGTTTAGGCAGTTGGGTTTTGTCACTTGCATTAGTCAACAGTGAAATAAGTATATAACATATACATCTGTTACTGATTTATCTGTTTTGGTTAAAACACAAACATTCTGCACCACCAGCCCTGCAAACTCATTTGTTTCCTTTTCTGACATCTGCATAGACGCGTGCGCACGCACACACACACACACACACACACACACACACACACACACACACACACACACACACACACACTTACACCTGAGACATGAGAATTACAACCACTGCACTGTAGGACCCCCCTTCTCTCTCTCTCTCTCTCTCTCTCTCTCTCCTTCTCCCTTTCTTTAGTCCTCTGTGTTTTTCTTTTGTGTGCTGTAGGTTCCTCAGGTGCCCCATGTAATCCTGCAAATCCTCTCCCTAAGACCCTCCACCCCACACCCCACCTCGCCACCAGCCAGATCCCCTGTTCAACCTTGCTGCTGTCCCACCACTCCCTTCCCCCATCCCCTCCCACCATGGAGCCCCACTCTGGATGGCCAGTCTTCATTTCACCTGCCTCCTCTAGCTGGGGATACTGGTTTGCTCACATTTCCCATCACAGCGTTCCTTAGTGACCTTAGTGTAGGTTGTTAAGGGCTGACATTGCTTAATAATGCACTTTCCTTCTGCGTAATGTAAACATCAGACATGTGATTTCTTAGTTATTATTTAGTCTTTTTTCCCCTGGCAGTTGTAAGGAGCTTGCACCAACCACATAAATCACTTCATGTCATATGACCACTTGAACCAAATGGTTAAAAAGCTTTTACTCGTATGTTTAGTGTTTTAACCCTCTGGTCAAGCACAAAAGGTGTCAATTTGCCCCTCTCTGAAAGTGTTGTGATCCTCTCTGTGAAGTTTCCGTCAGCCTACAGGCTTGTGTGGCCTCACCTTGGTGGAGGTGTTCACCGCAAAGGTCAGAGAGAGAGGGAGAGACTGAGGTGGTAGTGGTGGTGGTGGTGGTGAGGTTGGGGGGGAGGGGGGTGGATTAGAGGCGACCGCAGCCCCGAGTGGAAATGGACACCCCCAACAGGAGCAAGCATTCAAGCGCGGTGAGAAACCCTGTCCCACTCTCCAGAACCTTCCCAGGTCCTCGTCCCCATCCCCGTCCTTGTGCACAATGCACTTTCATCCACGGAGTCACGGCCTCCTGCCAAACACAGGGATCCCTTTTGTTCGCTGTCTTGCTCTGTAGCTCGCAGTCCATTATTTGTCCTTCACCTGAACTTTGAGGGGTGGATGTGGCGTCTGGGGGGGTGGGGGCGATGTGTGTATGTATGTGTGTGTGTGTGTGTGTGTGTGGGGGGTGGGGGGGGTCGGGGTGCGGGAGTTAGGAGTCTGTGTGATGGAGACAGATGGAGTTGAAATGTGTTTAAGGGTCAAGCGCAGCCTCTTGTTTCAAAACAAATGCTAGCGCAATTATTTACGTATGTCGAGAGGGGAGAGAACATCCACCCGTGTATTGTCCACAGGAAACGTGATCACAATCACAAAGGAGCTGTCGCGGGAAGATTCAGTGACCATCAACAGTCCTCTGTTGTTTTGTGTGTTTAGCCTGCAACACTTTTTGGTTGGGCTGCATTCTTCGCTAAATAAAAATTGTAGTCTTTGTAATTTAAACTATTGACCATTTCAAATACCACAACAAAAATGGAAACTCTTGGGATGAGACAAATAGAACAGGAACAAACAAACAAACAAACAAATTAAGCAGCAATATCAAACAACACCCACAATATCCACAAATAAATGCCCTTCCTTAAAGCAGTGTCCATTTGGCCCACACACCATCACTTAATGATTTATTTAACCGAAATACTGTTTAAAGTCCCCTGGGGCCACATTTGCTGCATGATTGTACAATGTCTGCACGGCGGTATAGGCATTTCTTTTATCTTCGGTGACAAAAGTACCTAATGGATTAGGCCACCCTGCATATGATCTAATATATTCCATTATGGTCCACGGTATAGTTATCATCACTGATATGCCGTGTCTATGTGTGTATGACATGTGCGTTCATGTGTGTGTGTGTGTGTGCCGCTGAATACGTCATTTAATGGATTTTCTTATTTTTATGGTTTGAAACATCCGGCGTGACACATTGGCTACTACATGTGATGAAGCTTACTGCCAGGAAATATGTCCCCTTGCAGGAATTGGTGTCCTTTGCAGAAATACCGCCCTGAACGGGGTCCCTACAAAGAACATCCGCAGGAACACTTAGAAGGACGGCCATTAAATATACATACATTCTTTTATATCTATAACACACCACATCTATAACCACAGCAATGGCCTCAGGTGTTCTAGAATAATAAGTCCCCATGTAAGCATCGGATCAGGGCCTTGTAGGTAAAACACCTACACCTTTGAAACATCTAAATAAGATCAGTGTCAAATGAGACCACTTAAAGCCCTCTGCTTCCTTCTGGAAGATCCTGGTGTTGTTTTAGATATGGGTACACCTTTATCTCGGTGACACATCTTCCGAGATCCACTCCCTTCTTTCGGGGTGAGAAGAAAAGAAAGGCTCCTGCCTGAAACGCAGCACCTGTCTCGTGTGATCTTCTGTCGCGGGGAGAAATCCCGACAGGGCTTTGGGATCACAGCCACGGCTCGGAGTTTGTTTTTGCGAGGGGTCGCTGGATTAGCCATGTCAGTGCAGGCCTCTGCACGCTAGACCTGTGTGGTCACTCACTCACTTACTCACACACTCACACACTAGGATGCCTGTCCTTAAATGGTGTGTACACACACACACACACAGAAGAATCAAAGCTTCACACACAAACAGATGATGTATTCTCTGTTTGATGTGCACAAATAAAAGCGTGCATGGTCATTCCTCCAGCTCTTCCTCCCTCTTTCACACAAGACTGCTCCTCCTCCTCCCCCCCTTTCTCTCTCTCCCTCTCTCTCACACACACACAAGTACATCACACTGATATGGAGTACAGGGCATGTCTTCTCCTCTCCCTCTCTCTCTCTCTCTCACACACACTCACACACACACACACACACACATACACACACACACACACACACACAGAGATGAAGTACAGGGCATGTCTTCTCCTCTCTCTACCTTTTTTCCCCTCTCCTTTTTCTTCCATGCATGCTCACACGGCACCACCCCACACAGAGGGAAAAGACATTCCACTTGTTCTCCTCTCTCTCTCTCTCTCTCTCCCTCCCTCTCTCTCTCCCTCCCTCATTGCCGTTCCTTTCGGCAGATGTCTGTTGTCCTCGGCGGGCTCTCCTGGCCACCCAGACTTTTAAAGCGCCGTGAGTGACCCCCCCACCATCTCCCTCTCCACCCCCCCACCCCCCCACTCCACCACCAGCACCACTCCCCTGAGGCAGGCTCTTTATTGTGCCCGGCATTGGGCCTGGGACTTAAGAGGTCACGTAAATGTGTGTTTTTTTTCTTGTCTTTTAAGGAATACCATAAAGGGATATCTGACAGAGGACCTGAAACACTGAAACACTGAAACACACACACACACACACACACTCAGAGAGAGACATACACACACACACGCACATACGCACACAAGCACGCACACCTCTGAATGTCTTTGTCAGATGCAAAAAACATACCTACATACCAACTTGTTCTTTCTGTCTGACCAGAAAAAGACAATCAAACTGACAATTCTATAACCCAGTAAACAGGGAGAGAACACTTGTGAAAAGATCATAGACTTTTAATAGACCTCTTCTCCTCCGGGGAAAAAAAAGTTAAAATTTTAATTACAGGACAGAAATTGTGTGTAATTGTATCTCATTTGTCGAGAGACGCCCGGCGAGGTGACCGCCTTGCGGTGTGTGTGGTGGCAGGGGCGTGATTTGGAGGACTCCCACTGCTGGCGGCATCCAGTTCCGGGTCACCAAAGGTCACGCGTTGACTCCTCCAGCTTCCAGTGGGGTGTGGACAAGATGGCCGCCACTGACTATAAGCAGAAAGCTGTCCCTGAGAATGTGGGAATCTTAGAGGTCGGGTAGGTACAGGGTGTGTATGTGTGTGTGAGTGTGTGTGTGTATGTGTACAGTATGTGTGTGTGTGTGTGTGTGTGTGTGTGTGTGTGTGTGTGTGCGTGTGTGTATGTGAGAGAGAGGGCGGTCTATTGTGCTGTCTACTATGTGCCACTTCCAAGCCACTAATATTGCAGTGGGAATGTAATGTAAAATTATTTTTAAATACCAGGCAATCAGCATGAATGTCCAGATTTCACTAACAGACCATTTCCTTGAAAAATTAAATCTCTCATCATAGGATTGCCAGTGAAGACTGAGTGTGTGTGCGTTTCTTTCAACATCTGTGTACATGTGTGTATGTACATGTGTGTGTGCAATGTAGGTGTGTGTGTGTGTGTGTGTGTGGTATTGGTGTATATGTACTGTATGTGTGTGTGTTTGTGTCTGTGTGTGTGTGAGTGCGTGTGCATGTAGTATTTGTGTGTGTGTGTGTGTGTGTGTGTGTGTGTAGTCTGGGTTATCTCATGGTTCTGGGTGCGGTGTATGTGTGTGTGTGTGTGTGTGTGTGTGTGTGTGTGTGTGTGTGTGTGTGTGTGTGTGTGTGTGTGTGTGTGTGTGTAGTCTGGGTTATCTCCTGGTTCTGGGCGCGGGTACGGTGAAGTCGAGAGAGTAGAGTGCGGAGGCCAGAGCGGCGTATAGGTGGGAGGCGTTCAGACGCAGACAGTACACAGGGCTGCTGGTGGACGACGTCAGCTGGAACATCTGCACACACACACACACACACACACACACACACACACACACACACAAAAGTACGCATAAAAACCTCATGTACACACACACACACACTTGTACATTTACATACACGGCCAAACAACGCACACACATGAATGCACATTACACACATATGCGGTCAAACATTCAAACACACACGCGCGCGTGCGCGCATATGCTTAGCAGTGCAAACACACTCACACACAGAAAATCCGCATTACCACCAAGAACACAGCCCAGCGCTTCAACACATTCATCTCAGCAAACCACTCCGTGCGGAGGCCTATGATATGTTTAAGTATTGTGAATGACGGCATGACTCGACCACACAGACCTACCATAACACACACACACACACAAGTTAATTTAACAGAAAACACTACACACAAAAACACCACCGCTGGAACAACTGGCAAGTGGGTTGTGCCCACAGACACAAACACAAGCATGCAGGCAGACAGACAGATACACACACACACACACACACACACAGACAAACACACCTGCAAACAGCGAGTTTGCCTCTTGTCCCAGAGACGCACCACACCATAATAGGAGGAACCGCTGACGATCAGGTGATTCCCATCTGTCTGCATGCAGTACAGGGCGCTGTCATGAGGCTCCTCCCATTCCATGACACACTTCCTGTTAACAAAAAGGAAGTTCATCAACTGAGTTGATTAATGAATCCCATGATAATTACAGCATATAGATATTTCTTTAACATGCATTGGAGTCGAAATAAAAATGAAAAAAGTACTTCTAATATCATCAGTAAAAGAAACTAACTACGGCGAGCCTGAATCATCCAGTAGTTCTCTAAACTGTTGTCCACCACTGCAGTTGAACACAGCCAACTGAAGTGCAGGTTGGGCACATAGCCAGAGGATCTCCCTCAACCTCAATGTCACAGTGAGTCAGAGGGAGAGAGAGGGAGAGAGAGGAAAAAAGAAAAGAGAGAAAGAGAGACCTTAGAGTTGACAACGCAGAGAGAGAGAGACACAGAGATAGAGAGATAGAGATAGATAGATAGATAGATAGATAGATAGATAG